>NW_007253742.1:431999-538767 GCF_000164805.1 Carlito syrichta | reverse complement strand
GAAATACTCTCATGGAAATCGGAACTGGCATCCAATTTCTGTACAAAACCCGAAACCCACAGGACTTAAGAGAGAAGATAGACAAATGGGACCTTATTAAACTGACAAGCTTCTGCAAAGCCAAAGAAACCATCAAGAGAGCAGGGAGACAGCCTACAGACTGGGAAAAAGTATTTGCCAACTCTAGGTCTGACAAAGGCTTAACGTCCTGGATCTACAAGGAACTGAAATGTACTGAAAAGAAGAAAACAAACAACCCCATTATAAAATGGCAAAAGATATGAACAGACACTTCACAACAGAAGACATTCGAGCAGCCAACAAACACATGAAGAAATGCTCAACCTCACTAATCATCAGGGAGATGCAAATCAAAACCACACTGAGATACCACCTAACTCCAGTCAGAATGGCAATTATCAACAACTCAAAAAATAACAGCTGCTGGAGAGGGTGTGGTGAAAAGGGAACACTTCTACACTGTTGGTGGGAGTGTAAACTAGTGCAACCTCTGTGGAAAGCAGTGTGGCGATTCCTAAAAGCTCTAAAAATTGACCTTCCATATGACCCTGCAATCCCCCTACTGGGAATATACCCTGAAGAACACAAATCACTCTATAAAAAAGATACCTGCACACGTATGTTTATCGCAGCATTGTTCACAATAGCAAGAACCTGGAAACAACCATGCTGCCCATCAAAAGAGGACTGGATTAAAAAAATGTGGTACATATAAATGATGGAATACTATGCAGCCATAAAAAAGAACAAAATCATGAATTTTTCAGCAACCTGGATGGAACTAGAGTCTATAATACTGAGTGACCTCTCACAGAAACAAAGATCCGAATATCACATGTTCTCACTCATATAATGGACCTTGAACATCCAATGCAATACTATGAGAAAATGACGGATGGTACTGGGAAACTATGGGGGGGGAGGGGGATGGGATTAACAGTAGCAAATATCTGTCTGGGGATGGGAAAACACCTCTTA
This sequence comes from Carlito syrichta, assembly GCF_000164805.1. NCBI lineage: Eukaryota > Metazoa > Chordata > Mammalia > Primates > Tarsiidae > Carlito > Carlito syrichta. Next base: position 537,768 of record NW_007253742.1, on the reverse strand, counting down.
TCAACAGGGTGCCTGAATGAAACATAATTGTACACCTAACCCTTAACTGTACCCCACAAAACCATAATAAAAAATATTGATTAATTAAAAAAATAAAATAAAATAAAAACAAATGACCCAACTATATAGTGCCAACAAGAAACTCACCTCACCTGTAAAGACACAAGTAGACTATAAGTAAAGATATTTCATGCAAACAGAAACTAATAGTAAGCAGGAGTAGCTATATTTATGTTAGATATAACAGACTTTAAGTCAGAAACAGTTAAAAAGACAAAGAAGGTCATTATATAATGATAAAGGAATCAAAGCTAGAGGATATAACAATCCTAAATATTTATGCACTCAACACTGGAGAACCCAAATTCACAAAACAAAATTTACTAGACCTAAATAAAGCACTGGACAGCCATATAATAATAGTAGGGAACTTTAATACCCTACTCACAGCATTAGACAGATCGTCAAGACAAAAATTAACAAAGAAATATTGAACTTTAAACAAAATGGACTTAACATTTATAGAACATTCTACCTGATGACTAAAATAATGTACCTTTTGTCTATCAGCACATGAAACGTTATCCAAGATCGGCCACAGATTAGTCCACAAAATAAATCTTAACAAAGTTTTAAAAATCAGAATCATATCAAGTATCTTTTAAAATCCAAGTGGAATAAAGCTAGAAATCATTATTAAGAAGAACTTTGGGAACTATATAAATACATAAGAATTCAACAAATTCTGAATGATCACTGGATAAATAAAGAAACTGAGGTGTCAATTTAAAAAGTTTAAAAATGAATGAAAATGAAAACACAACATAACAAATCTGTGGGATACAGCAAAAATGGTGCTAAGGGGAACATTTATATAGAATTAAATGCTTAAATAATAAAGTAGAAAAATATGCATTAGCAACCTAATGTCATACCCCAATCACAACAACAAGAAGAACAAATTAATCTCAAAGTTAGTAGAAGAAAATATATGACAAAGATCAGAACAGAACTAAATGAAATAGAGACAAAAAAAATCAAGAGAACAATCAAAATAAAAGGTTGGTTCTTTGAAAAGATAAAATTAAAAACAAAAAGCTACTAGCTAGAGTAACCAAAGAAAAAAGAGAGAAGATCCAAATAAAAGCAATCAGAAATGTGAGGAACTACAACAAATGCCAAAGAAACCTAAATATCATTAGAGACTATTATGAACAACTGTATACTCACAAACTAGAAAACCTGAAGAAAAATGGATAAATTTCTAAAAACATACCACCTTCTAAGATTGAACCAGTAAACAATATAATTTCTGAGCAGACCAGTAAAAAAGGAGTGAGATTGAATCAGTAATAAAAATTTTTCCAAAAAAGAAAATCCTAAACCTGATTGCTTCATGGCCAAGTTCTACCAAGTGTATCAAAACTGATATTAATTACCCTCAAACTATTCCAAAAATTGAAGAGGAAGAAATTCTCCTTAATTTATTCTACAGGGCCAGCATTATCCTGATACCCAAACCAGGCAAGGACACATCTCAGGTCCCTGCACTATTATAACTCCTTGTTCATGTTGAACCCTTTTAAACTTCTTTTCTTTTTCTTCGCATAATGACCATGTTCCTCAAGGTGATTATCTACACACACTTTTGTCACTTTGTATCATCTGCCCTCTCTGCTGAGTGACAGCTGAAGTATAATTTCTGGTATGAAGTCTCCTCACTCTTTTTTCCCCAGACGGTACCTTTCACAAACCTCTATCAATGCACTTCACATGTCACTTTGAAGATTACATATTTAAAGTTTCTAAGGATTACAGATTTTGTTGTTGACCTCTTGGGATCTAGTATAATACCACGAAGAAGTTTGAGCTCAGTCAGTCCCCAGATGTTACAATCACAGGATAAGGCAGAGGAAATAAGAATGAAAGTATCTTAGAATTTCAGTGCTAAGGAGTGACCCTAGCCAATATTATGAAAATATGGTTATAGTTTCACTAGGGAAGGGGCTCTTAAATGATTTTTGCTTACCTATTATTTATTAAAGGGGTTGGCAAAATATACTCATGGCTAAATTCAACCTGTTTCTCTCCTCTTTTGTAAATAAATTTTGATTGGACCATAATTAGGCCCATTTGTATTATGTACGGTCTATGGCTTGTTTTATGCTATAATGACAGAGCTGAATGGTCACAACTGAGACCATATGACTCATAATGCCCAAAATATTTACTCTCTGATCTTTTATAGAAAAATTTTGGTGGCTTCTGTTTATGAATGAATGAATAAAAAGTTCTCTGAAAAGGATAAATCACATTATCAATGAAGGATGGTGAATTACCTAGGATAACTCTAGCTGCTGCAAATTCCAATTATCTTTGCAATTAAAAAAGTAAAAGTTTCTGTGTTGCTAGCATAACAGTTAACAGGTTAGCAAAGCAACCCTCCTTGACACAGTCATTCAGGGAACCTGGTAAATGCAAGTTCTTCAACATGAACATGCAGTTTCAAGTACTCCTGGATAAGAAAGAATGTGCCCAGAAAGAAGAGTAGAGCATACTATTTTGGTGGGCAGATAGCAGATTAATTTATTAAGCTAACACTAATTCATATGAATTATTTTATCAAACTTCTTCTACGAGACACTAAAGTGAGATAAAAGATACTTTGGGAAGGATTGTGACTTTGGTAAAGAAGCAGGGGAAGAAAAGTAACTTTTGGAGAATGAAATATTTTAAAGGAAGAACAGTTTTCCCATTGTGGGGCTTCTGTTACTGAAAAACAGTCATAAGGTATTGGATTTTTAAGTTGTTGAGGAGAGAAGCAGAGCAAAGAAAAGAAATGTGATGGTCTGGAGGACAAGTTTCTAATCGTTCCCTTGAGCTGCTCATAGCACAAGATTTCAGGAATCATATACAGTGTTCTCAAGAGGTAGCATAGTGAGGCCACCACAGAGCAGAACCCAATTTCTTTTCAGACGATGGGACTAAACAGTTTCCAAAATAATAACTATGACAAAAATGATGAAGAGAAGTGATTACAGAGCTCTAGAATGTCAGTAGTAGGAATGTGAAAACTATTAAATCGAAAGTGTTTTCTTCAGGCGGATTGAGCTATAGTTGTGTGGTTATAAGCACTCCGTGTTCATTGAATTTTGGGGCTTATTGAGATTGAGTCTTGGAGGAAAAAAGCACAAGAAAGATAAACTGACTTCTTAAAAGAGACATTTTCTTTATTTTAACATGGGGGGGGAGGGAGCCAGGTAAGAAATTAGCAATTTTAAAGATTCCTTCTTTTTCTGTAAATTTAAATTTCCCAATCGGTCCATGAAATAACTAAATATTTATTGAGCCAAAAAAGAAAAGCTAAGATACACTATATTATCTCAAGTAGTTTAGAAACCTCCACTTACAATATAAGATTACATATAATGAAGGATAAATGTATAGGACTCATTGTAAATATGGTAAATTCTCTGGAGAAATTAGAAGGGGAGCAAATCAAATCAGTTATCTATTGCTAAAATAATGCTGTATAGGAAACTACCCCCAAACTTAGTGGTTTAAAACAAACAAACAAAATTTATTATTTCTCACAAGCTTATCGTTCAGCTGGGTGGTTCTTTTCAATTAGGACAGGAATATTTGTTCTTTGTTGGGCAGATCTAGAAGGACCTCACTCTGGATGACACGGTTTTGCTGTATGTGGTCTGTTATCCTCCAGTTGTTCATTTGCGCTTGTGCTAGTGAAGAAGATAAAGAAGCAAGAGAGAGAGGTCTAGTCTTGGAACAGGTATAAATAAGTCACAAAGTTGACTAAATTTCAGAGAACAGGAAACATATTCTACCTCTCAATGAGAGAAATTTCAAAGCCACCTTGAAAAGGGCATAGATACAAGGAGATATAAAAAATTTGGGTCATTTTTGTAATCCATTTATTTCATGGGATTTTGTCAAGAAATACTGGTAGGGGAAGGTACAATTTAGCTTGACCTTCAAAAATAAAGGAAAGATTAGGGGCATTTTAGGTCATGCTGCCCAACATCCCTCAGTGGAAATGCGGAATTTGGCTCTACAACAAGTGATGCAAGATTATGCATGTATTGAGCTGCTGAGATTGGCTCATATTTAGTGTACATCAGACTCTCTGTACAGGATGGATCATAAATTTATTAAATAAAATATGGACGTATACTCACACATGGTGTTTAAACTCTTGCATTGTGGGACATTTGTGTTTGTTTTCATTTGCCTTTTTTGCTTGAGGACAATGCTGTTGTCATCTGTAGTTCAGCACCTATTGCTTACCCAGAAGGAAAGTTCTCCTCACTAGCTCCATTCTATTTATAACATACAGGAGGGATAGAGATTATAAACACCCTTACACATTGTTTGAGAGCAGGATGGCCATAATATCCCATGTAAAATTTTGAAAGTTTGAAAAAAATGTCTTTGAGAGTTGTGCAGAAATATAGCACAGGTTCTATTCCTTGCCAGAGATGCTATATCTGAAGCTTACGTAGGAGAGGGCTTCTCTATTTTAGCAGTTCTTAAACTTTTTGGTTCCAGGAAACCTTTAAGTCTTAGAAATTTGAGCCTTCCGAAGACTTTTTGCTTGGGTTGGTTCTATTACTATGTACTATATTAGGACTTTAAAAATATGCATTATTTAATACATTATGAATAACAGTAATAGACAAAAGTACTTAATGAAAAATGCAAACTTTTTTTACATGTGACATATTTCTGTGAAAAGTAACTATATATTTCAAAGCAAAAAAGTGAGAAAATGTCATTGCTTTATATTTTTTGCAATTTTTTAAGTGTCTGGCTTAATAGATGATAAATTCTCTTATCTGCTTTTGCATTCAATCTGTTGCAATATGTTGTTTTGGTTGAAACATATAAAGGAACTTTGGCTTCATGCACCTCTTTAGCTGAAAAGGGAGGAAATTATAGACTTCCTGAAGGGTCTTAGGGACCATACTTGGAGAACTCTGCTATTTAAGTACTCTATAAGATTTATCATGGCAACTTTTGGGGAAAAGAATTAAGAATGCAAAAAGAACATTTAATAAATTGTGGTTTTGTTCCCCCAAAGTACACTATTCACTGTGAATGTCAAAACAAAAACAAAAACAAAAAAAAAGCGCTTTAATTTATTAATTTGCTGTAAAAACAACAACAAAAAAACCATTGTGATTGTTGGGTTGGTGCCCCAATTACTTAGCCATCATGCCAAAAATGCAACAAAAAAGAATTTTAACCATGGGAAAAACCTTCAAAGGACCTGACCAAATGCCTAGGTTGAAGTTGATAAAACTGTGACCTTACTCACATTTACTTCACTTAATAGTCAAGAAGTAGTTTTTTTCAACCTTCAAAAAATTCCAGCCAATTTCATTGAGATTTTTTTTTGTTCCAGAAATTTCCTTAAAGCTGACCTTTCTTTCTCTGGTGACCTGGGCAAGAATTTCTCAGAAACCAAAAGCCTGACTGCTCAGTTGGTTTGGGCGTGGCATTTCCTAAGGTTTTGATTGGAAAAGAAACCTTGATTCTAACAGATTTATTTAAAAAAGAATGAATTGAAACTTCTTTGCCAAATGCCATATACGAAGTTTATTATAAATTCTTAATAAAAGTAATGCAATTGATGAAGAATGTGAATACCTTCTGATTTTAAAATCCCATTATATTATCTATATCTTTCTCCTCCACTTTAAGAAGTGATATTGGTATGTATCCAAACCCTTACTGTAGATTACATATTATAGAGTAAATAATTTTAAATAATAAGTATTTTGTAATCCAATGATAAAGTATGCAAAATTTGGAAATAAGAAAAATACAGAAGAAAAGATAATCACACGCAGCCTTATCCAAAAGCTACCAGTGTTATCTGGTTTTTTTGGCATTTAATTTTGTTGGCATTATTAATAAAAAGGTTATCTTATATTGATTTACAACATTCCTTTTTACTTTAGATATGTGATGATTTCTTTCCTGAGAGATAGTTATAAACAAAACAAAAACCAAAAAACCCAGACAGCATACTTAGGGCGATGGGTTCTAGCTTTTATATGTGAACAATGACTTGTAAAAGTTGTTAAAAGTGACCTCAGAGCGGGGAAACAAATCCTTAGGAAGCCTCAGATCCTCCCAGGCAACTGTGGCTCAGCTTTTCCTTCCTATTGCCTTTGAGAGGGACGTGTGGTTTGGGCCATCCTCCTGGGAGAATAATTCTGTCATTTCCATTAGGAAGATGATTTATGGAAGGCAGTTCCTTTTTAGGACTGGGCAGGAAAATCAATGTTGCAACCTGATGGTGCTATTTCCTTTGTAAAGTGCTAGAATGTTAAATTGTAGCAGTTACCTTGGCCTTGAACTGAATCACAGACACCTCTCTGATCCCTTCTGTAACCGTATCTGGTAACACACCATGGTAACCACTATGTCCTCGTGGTTTAGGGTGGGTGAAAGGCAGGGGATGCAGCTCCCAGCTTTCTCACAAGAGAGCTTCTAGCCGAGTAACAGATATGCCCTAGGGCCATCCTGTGGAAGCCGGATGCTGAGCGGGGGTTACAACGACAGATGCAGTTAAGGGAATTTGACTGCAGCTGGAAAATAATTTTCTATGAAGGCACATGGCAAAACATTTTGCTTCCATGTACCAATATATCTGCATGCCTCCTTTATTCCTCATTGAACCTTAGGGAACTTTAAATAGTTCAGCCCCTCTTTTAAAGGTATGGTGAAATGCCGCATCTCTGCATCCCAGCAGAGGGCACTTTCCTCCAGCCTATACCACACCATCTCCTGCTCATTGTTCAGATGGTGGCTGTTTGTACCTTGTCCTTAAGAAAAGCATACTTGTAGTCTATGACCTGGTTACACAGCAACTTGGGCTGTGCTAAACCAGTCATTAATGCAGACACTTCCTTTAGAAAACAAAAAATGAATGTAGTTGCGGTTTGTAGTTGCTACAGTGAGAGTTAAGAGATCTGGGTTCTGGTCTTGGATTTGTAACTAAATAGCCATTAAGCTGGTGATATTAAGAAAGTCACTTAGCTCGATTCTGCATCTCCACTGAGGGATGCTGGGCAGCATGACCTAAAGATCTTAGGTACTGTTGAATGTTCATACATTATCTCTATAACCCTTATAAATATATATTTCAATAGTTAAAGGAATAGTAATTTCTCTTTAAAGTAGTGCTAATTCAAATAATATACCTGGTTCAATGTATAAACTTTATAGGTTGTCACCACCCTATAATAGCTGAATTAAACCATCTTGTCAAGCTCAATTGGGCATGACTATGAGAATGAGAAGAACTGGTTTCTTGCCCTGTGTTAGCTTCTCTCTAACTATCTGATTTTAGCTGAATCACCTCAACCTTCTGATTTCTAGGTTTCTTATTAGCAAAATGAGCGGTTTGAGTTAGAGCAATGTTTTCTCCCCAAAGACCCATAATTAAATAAGTTTGGATAGTTAAATAATTAAAGAAGAGGCAAAGATAGATACAGCGGTCTCCACTGTATCTGTGGACATGTTGAGCCATTTCTGCAGTCATCTAACACAGTTTTACTGGGAACTTCCTGTCTGGCACGACATTTGCCAGGGTGATGTACTTCAAAACAGTTAGCAACTGATCAGTCTGTCACTGACCAATCAGAATGAACCCTGGCTGCAGCTCTGAAACTACTCTGAGGCTCTTGGTGGCATCTGACCTTTGTTTCTTTGATTTACTGGGGAGAATGGATGCTCATTTAGTAGCTATTAATTAGTTGTTATGAAAGTATGTTCGTATTTTCTCAACTGTCATGGCATTAAGTACCTACACACTCTCACCTGTGCACTGTCCAGGGGCGCACCTGGGACCAGCCACATCAGCATCCCCTGGAAACTTGTTTAAGTGGCAGATTTCCTGATCTCACTCCAGATCTCCTGAATCAATTTGCATTTCCATAAGTTTCTCAGGTGATTTACTGTATACCTTATAATTTGAGATACACTGGTGTACAGAGCATGTATGGTTTATTTAAAATGCACAAGGTTTATTTGCTGATGTCCACAAGCAATAACCAAAGAATGATATTTAACCATCTTTTCAGAATGACTTGGCATGGAAGCTTTTTGTGATGAAATATATCATGAGATGAAGGGTTGGTGAAGTACATTTTGGGAAACATTGAGCTAGATGATCTCTGAAGTTCTCTACAGCTCTAAAATTCTATGATTCTCAGACAGTTAAATCTCCCAAATTTCTCATATGGTCATAATAGTCCCCAGATTTGTATGAATATAAATTGGATTCATCATCGTCTTTGGGAAAATTTTGACTTTGATTCTTGAGATATCAAATTGATGAGAAAATAAAAAATTCAGAACCTGGACAACATGTTTTGTAGGGCTAAAACGTTTGTAAAAAAGTGATTTATGTTTTATCACCTTTTATTTTCTATTGCAGCGAAATACACATAACATGAAATTTGCCATTTTAACCATTGTTAATATAGTTTAGTGACATTAAGTACATTCACAGTGTTGTGTAACCACCACTACTATCAATTTCCAGAACTTTTTAAATTATCACAATAGAAATTCTGTACTCATTAAATAATAAATCCACATGTGTCCCTCCTCCAAGTCTGTAACAAATGCCATTCTACTTTCTCTGTGAATTTGACTATCCTAGGTACTTCAGATGAATGAAATTATACACTGTTTGTCCTTTTGTATCTGCCATTTCATTTAGCATAATGATTTAAAAGATTCCTCCATATTCTAACATACACAGAATTTCATCTTTTTTATGGCTGAATAAAACTGTATTTTCTGTATATACCACATTTTGTTTATCCATTCATCTGTTGATGGGTACTTTGATTTCTACCTTTAGGATATTGTGAATAATGTTGCTACAAATATTGAGTCTCTACTTTTAATTCTTTTCAGTATGTTTGTAGTAGTGAAATTGCTGGGTCATATAGTAATTCTATGTGGAACCTCTGAAGAATTTTCTATGGAGGTTGCACCATTTTACGTTCCCATCGGCCAATGTACTAGAATTACAATTTCTCCACATCCTTACCATCAAAAGTTTTGAAGAAAAAGTTTATTTAGTTCATTATCGCTTGAGTTTTTTTTCTGCAGGTTCTCATTGAGAGAAAAAAGATATGGTACTTTTGACTAAGTCCGACGACTCATTTCCCTGTTGACTGGCAGGCAGGGAGAGCATACCCTTTCTTTGGTTTTCTATGTTCTGGCTGGTTACTTTGCACCTTCAGCTGCTTCTCGCTTTTCCTGTGGTCCTGTGGTTCCTAGATTTTCAGGAAATCCAGCTTTATAGAACACCCTGGAGTCTTCTCATAATTTGGAGGGTTCTATTTTTTTTTTTAATTTTAAAAATTTTTTTATTTTAAAATTGTGGGGTACATTTCAGGGTTAGGTATACAAGTATTTACTCTACAGGTACGCTTGTTGATGAGGTGTGTCCCCTTTCCCCAGGCAGATTTCCATTATAGTCAATCCCACCTCCCCATCCTCCCCTCCCCTCTGCAGTTTCCTACTACTGTCAATCCTTTTCTTATAGTATTGTGGTAGTTGTTCAAAGTGCACTTATGAGTGAGAACATGTGATACTCAGTTCTTTGTTTCTGTCAAAGATCACTCGGTATTATAGACTCTAAGTCCATCCAGGTTGCTGTGAAGTTCATGATTTTGTTCTTTTTTATGGTTGTGTAATATTCCATTCTGTATATGTACCACATTTTTTTTATCCAGTCCTCTTTGATAGGCAGCATGGTTGGTTTCATGTTCTTGCTATTGTGAACAATGCTGCAATAAACATACATGTGCAGGTATCTTTTTTAAAGAGTGATTTGAGTTCTTCCAGGTATATTCCCAGTAGGGGGATTGCGGGGTCATATGGTAGGTAGATTTTTAGAACTTTTAGGAAATGCTACACTGTTTTCCACAGAGGCTGTACTAGTTTACACTCCCACCAACAGTGTAGAAGTGTTCCCTTTTTACTACATCCTCTCCAGCATATGTTATTTTTTAAGATATTGATGATGGCCATTCTGACTGGAGTTAGGTGGTATCTCAGTGTAGTTTTAATTTGCAGCCCGTTGATGACTAGTGAGGCTGAATATTTTTTTATGTATCTGTTGGCTGCTCATATGTCTTCTTTTGAGAATTGTCTGTTCGTATGTTTTGCCCACTTTGTAATGGGGCTGTTTGTTTTTTTCTTTTCAACATGTTTGAATTCATCGTAGATCCTAGATGTCAGGCCTTTGTCAGACATGGAATTGGCAAATATTTTTTCCCAGTCTGTGGGCTGTCTTCCTGCTCTCTTGATGGTTTCTTTGGTTTTGCAGAAGCTGTCAGTTTGATGAGGTCCCACTTGTCTATATTATCTCTTATAGCATGGGCACTTGGGATTTTGAACAGGAATTGGTTGCCAGTTCCAATTTCCATAAGAGTGTCTCTTGCATTTTCTAAAATTCTTGTAGTTTGAGGTTTTGCGTTTAGGTCTCTGATCCATTTAGAGTTGATTTTTGTGTATGGGGATAGGTAGGGGTCCTGTTTCAATCTTCTGCATGTGATCAGCCAGTTTTCCCAGCACCATTTACTGGATAGGTTCTTGTCTCCCCAGTGATTGGTGGGGAGACAAGGCTTTGTCGAAGATTAGTTGGCTGCAAAATTTGGTTTTGCTTCTGGAATCTCAATTCTATTCCATTGGTCTATATTCCTGTTCTTGTACCAATACCAGGCTGTTTTGATTATCATAGCTTTATAATAAAGTTTAAAGTCTGAGAGTATCATACCTCCTGCTTTGCTATTTTTTTTTTTTTTTTGTTGAGGATTGTTTTGGCTATTCTTGGTCATTTATGTTTCTGTATGAATTCCTGTATTGAGTTTTCTAGGTATGGGAAGAATGTTGCTGGTAATTTGATGGGTATTACGTTAAATCTGGGTATGGGTATTGTGTTAAATCTAGGTTTGGGAAGAATGTTGCTGGTAATTTGATGGGTATTGCCTTATGTAAAATGGACATCTTAACAATGTTGATTCTTTAAATCCATGAACATAGAATATTTTTCCACCTGCTTGTGTCATCTTTGATTTCTTTGAGCAGTGTTTTTTAGTTTTCATTGTAAAGGTCTTTCACATCTCTGGTTAGGAAGATGCCAAGTTATTTCATTTTTTTGTGGCTATTGTAAATGAAATTGTACTTTTTACTTGAGTTTCTGTTTGTTTATTACTGGTGTATAGAAATGTGATTGACCTTTGCATATTTATTTTATGCCCTGAGACTTTGCCAAAGTCCTTCATCAGTGCAAGGAGATTTTTGACAGAGTCTCCTGAGTTTCAAGGTATAGAATCATGTCATCTACAAAGAGAGATAACTTGACTTCTTCTTTACCTATTTGGATACCCCTGATCGCCTTCTCTTCTCTGATTGCTCTATTTAAACTTCCAAGACTGTTGAACAGGAGGAGTGAAAGTGAGCATCCTTGTTTTGTTCCAGTTTTTGGGGGAAATGGTTCCAATTTCTGTCTGTTTAGCAGTATGCTAGCGGTGGGTTTCTTGTAGATGACTTTTACTATTTTGAGGTATGTTCCTTCTATGCCTAGATGTTTGAGGGTTTTTATCAAGAAGAGGTGCTGGTTTTTATCAAAAGTATTTTCTGCATCTAATGATATAATCATGTGATTTTTGTTTTTACGTCTTTTGATGTATTTAATTACATTTATGGTCTTATGAATGTTGAACCAGCCTTGTATCCTGGGAATGAAATGTACTTGGTTGTGGTGGATGATTTTTAAGATGTGTTGTTGAATCCGGTTTGCTAGGATCTTGTTGAGAATTTTAGCATCTGTGTTCATCAAGGATATTGGCTTGTAGTTCTCTCTCTTTGTTGGGTCTTTACATGGCTTGGGTATCAACATACTGTTAGCTTCATAAAATGATTTGGGGATAGTTTCATCTTTCTCAATCTCCTGGAATACTTTCAATAGGATTGGTATCTATTCCCTCTTGTATGTTTGTAGAATTCTGCTGGAAAGTCATCTAGTCCAGGACTTTTTTTTTTTTGGAAAAGTTAATTTTCTTATGACATAGTCAATTTCCTTGATTGCTACTGGTTTATTTAGGATCTCAATTTCTTCTTGTTTCAACCTAGGGAGGTTGTATGATGCCAGAAAAATCTTCCATTTCCTTTAGGTTTTCAAGTTTGTTTCCATACAAATATACATAGTAGTCTCTAATGATCTTTTGTATTTCTTCAGAATCAGATGTGACTTTATCTTTTGTGTTTCTGATTGTGTTTATTTGAGCTTTTTCTCTCTTTTTCTTGGTCAGTCTAGCTAGGGGATCATCAATCTTGCTTATCCTTTCAAAGACCCAGCTTTTTGTTTCATTGATGTTTTGTATTATCTTTTTGTCTTTAACTCCCAGATTTGGGCTTTTATTTTAATGTTCTGGATTCTTCTGCTGAAGTTAGGGTTTTGATGGTCTTGCTTTTCCAGCTTCCTTAGTTGACTTGTTAGGCTAACTTGTGGTCTTTCCATTTTCTTTACGTGCATTTGTAGAGATATGAATTCCCCTCTTACTACTACTTTCATGGCATCCCAGAGGGTTTGGTAAAATGTTTCTTCATTTTCATTTGTTTCCAGGTATCTTTTAATCTCTGTTTTGATCTCCATATTGATCCAGGAGTTGCTTAGCATCATACTGTTTAGTGTCCATGTCTTTGTGGGTTTTGGGGGAACTTTGTTGGTGTTGATATTTATTTTTATTCACTGTGGTCTGAGAAGGTGTATGGCAAAATTTCAATTTTGTGAAGTTTGTTTATGCTTAATTTATGACCAAGGATGTGGTCTATCTTAGAGTACGATCCATACAGTGATGAGTAGAATGTATATTCTGTGGTCATTGGGTGGAATGTTCTGTAGTTATCAATGAAGTCCATTTGGTCAAGAGTCACATTGAGGTTCTGGATTTCCTTGCAGATTTTTTGTCTTGATGATCTGTCTGGGGTTGTGAGTGGGGTATTAAAGTCCCCGGCTATGATAGTGTTAGAGTCATTATCTTTTTTAAGTTTGCCTAAAGGCTGCTTTATGAAAGTTGGTGCTCATATGTTGGGGGCATGTATGTTTAAGGTTGATATTTCTTGTTGATGGATTGAACTTTTTATCATTATGTACTGACCTTTTGTATCTTTTAAAATTTTTGGTAGCTTAAAGGGTATTTTGTCTGATATTTAGATGGCAACTCCTGCTTTATTTTGTGTTCCATTTGCTTTAAATTTTGCTTCCCATCCTCTTACTTTGAGTCTGTGAGTGTCCTTACTGGTGAAATGAGTTTCTTGGAGACATAATATTGTTATCTTATGAGATTTTATCCATTTTGCTACTCTATGTCTTTTCAGTGGTGTATTTAGTTCATGCAGGCTAATTATTGAAATGTGAGAGTTTATCCCTGTCATAAGGTTCTTACAGTTTTTGTTGTTCCTGTTTGTTGTCTTTCTTTTGATTTTTGGGTTGATTTGTGTGTGTTTTCAATCTTTTTCCTGCACTCTTGTAAAGAATGTTTTCTTTCTTTTTTTCTTTTCTTCTGTGTTTAATATTTTCTTAAGTATTTTTTGTTGGTCTAGAGGCAGTGTAACATCTTAGGGATTGAATGTCTTGGAATGATTTTACTTCTTTCTCACTGATGAAGCTTAGCTTAACTGGGTAGGTTATTCTTGGTTGAAATTGTTTATCTTTGAGAACTTTGAAGATTGGGCTCCAAGCTCCCTAGTCTGAAGTGTTTTTGTATATAAATTTGCTGCTATTCTAATTGGTCTTCCCCAGTAGGTAGTCTGACCTTTTTCTCTTGCTACCTTTAGGATTTTTTTTTTTTACACCTACTTTGTTTAGGTGAATTATTATGTGTCTTGGAATTGATCTTCTCATTTGTTGTCTTGCAGGGGTTCTCTGGATCTCTTGTGTTTGAATTTTTGCATCACTGATAAGATGAGGGAAGTTTTCTTGAATAATTTCATGAAATGTTTATTCCAGGGTGGTCTCTCTCTCTCTTTCCACCTCAGGGTCAATTACTCTTAGGTTTGGCCTCTTGAAATAACCACTCATTTCTTGTAGGTCTTGTTCTGTCTTTTAAAGCTTCTTTTCTATGATTTTGACAGTTTGGGTTAGTTCTATATTTTGATCCTCAAGCTCTGAGATACTTTCTTCTGCTTGGCTAATTCTGCCTTCCATGCTTATTAGTTTGTTATTTATTTTCATCACAGTATACTTTATTGCTGTTATCTCAGTTATCAACTCCCTGTATTTTCCTTTTCTCTCTCCTCAATTCTTTTTATTGTCTCTTTTAATGGCTTGATGTCTGGGTTTGTAGTTTGTGATCAGTCATTCTGGGTGCTCTTCATTGTTTGTGTTCCAAAGTCTGTTTTCTCAGTGTCTGACCTCCCAGGGGTCTGTGTGAGACCCATATTCTTCTTTTGGTTTTTCCTCATTTGTGTAGATTTTCCTCCCCACTTTTCCCCCCTTCTTCTTTAATTCAGTTGTTCAGAGATGGCGGGGTTGCTTTTACTTCTGTTTGCTCAATCTTCTATTCTTCCTTATATGAATCCTCTAGCTTTGTTCAGTTCAGAAGCTCGACTGTGGGTTGCAGACTATACTCTTTTTGCAGTTTTGTGATTTAATTGAGGGGGAACTAACTATAATTCAAAATCTGTCTGGAAATCTCAGTATCCACCGACAGGTGTATGGATACCCTGGAACCTCCTTCCCACCGCCTTGCAACCTTTCCATGCAGTGGGGTTGTAAGATGGCTCCCTAAAAGCAAAATGAGGTAAGAAAAAGGAAAAGAATGGAACAGGGAAGGAGAGGGAAAAAGGAAGATGGAGAGAGAGAGAGAAGTGTAAGAGGGCTAACAGACAAAGGTACTGACTAACAATTGAAAAGAGATACAAAGACAGAGAAGAGTAAAAAAGAAACTAAAACATAGAGACAATCATACAAACACACAAGCCAACCAACCCTCCTATTGATATATAATTCCCCTACACAATCAGGAGGTCTAAAGAAAAACAGAGAAATTAGTAAAATAACAGAAACAAGGCAAGTACAAAAACATTATCAAAAACATAGAGAAGAGAGAAAAAAGAGAAAAAAACAGTAAAGCATAAAACGAACAAAAATGAGCAAAGCAAAG
Source organism: Carlito syrichta (assembly GCF_000164805.1). Lineage (NCBI taxonomy): Eukaryota > Metazoa > Chordata > Mammalia > Primates > Tarsiidae > Carlito > Carlito syrichta. The sequence goes on along the minus strand of NW_007253742.1, from coordinate 522,547 downwards.
AATAAAAATAAGAAAAGTAAAAACAATGAACCAAGCTTGCTCTGAGATCATTTCTGTGAGTCCAAAGTCCTTTCAGCTCTGATCTCTAGCTCTCATTGCAGGCTGGTAGGGTTACTCACAGCTAGGGTCAGATGTCCTAGGCCTGCTGTGGAAGGATCAGATCTGTACTCAGTTGACTTGCTGCCTGTCAGGTCTGCCACTCAGATCCGACCTGTCTGAGTCTGATCTAGCATGGGAGAGGGGCTTCTGTCTCTCCTTGTTTGATGCAATTACCTTAGGTCCCAAGTTGGAGGCTGGGCAGAGCTGTGCAGAGCTGGGTGGGACAAAGCAGTCTCTGCCTCATCCTGGGACAGAGAAAATGGCTGCAGTGGGTGCCTCTTTACTGGGTATGGACCTCCTCCCTGACCCTCCCTGATCCTCTCTCTCCACCAATCTGACTCTGGGCTCCGGCTGATCTCTGGTCCCACCACTGGTGGGGGCTTGAGCCGGGGGAGGCAGCGTGCAAGACAGCTGGGCGCTGCAAGTCAGCATGCTGCTGAGAGGCTTGGAGTTGGGTAGGGGGCTGGGCATTCCACAGGACTGGGAGCCGAGGGCCACAGTGGTGGTGCAGTGCATGGGACCAGTTGCAGCATCCACCTTTTGAGAGGTGGTGATGGCGGCAGCGGTGGCAGTGTGTTGCATGGGACCGGCTGCAGCAGCCTCTTTTTGCAGAAGCAGTGGCAGTGGTGGTGATGGTGCATGGAACCAGCTGTAGCCACCACCTTTTGCGGAGACTTTCACAGTCCAACTTGTCTTGTCACCATCTTGCTCCTCCTCCTTGGAGGGTTCTAAGTCTGTTCTTCATGGCTTCAAGGTTCTACCTTCTTATGTTGAAATATAGAAACTTGCTCTCTCTAGATAGCTTTGGGACCATGATCAAGTCATTAAACCCTCATGGATGAAGCTGGGTAGCTAGCAGAGTTTATACATAGATGGATAAAGTTCCCATGGGCAGGTTTTAGAAAGTATTTAGACATTTATAAAAAATTACATTTTATTGCAGGTCAACCTGGTGGCCTAATCTACTCCCTTGGCAAATCAAAAGGAGAACCCCATCAAATATAAGAATAAGACAGCTCAACCTTTCAATTTGTGGTTTAGCATAATAACCACTAAGAATCTTTCAGGTTCTCTGTGGGAGGCAGAAGACTCAATATCCCTCCTTAACTAATCAAAGCCATAAAACTGATAATAAAATGACCTTTTGATTCATGAATTTGTGAATTGAAAACTTCTGGCAGGTCTCCTACAAAAGACAAGGTGGTCAGGAAAAGACTACCCCTCCCCTTCCCTCCTCTCCTCCCATCAGAAGTGGAAAGATGTCAATCTCCTGAGTGACCATTACCTGTGTCCCATTCTCTTTAGCATATCAATTGTTGGGAAAATACATCTAGTTTCTTAGTTAAGAGCAAAAACAGTCATTCCTTTTTGAGAGAGACACAGGCCTTTCTGGTGCAAAAACTTTCACCTACCCTATCTTTCCTACATTCTTTCTCTAGTAAACTTTGTTTTAAAACATTGTTGGCAGCTCTGAAAAATTATTTCAGGTCACTTCAAAGAACCCATGGATTTGTGCTGCACCCCACCTGGCATCAATGGGTTTCAGTCCTCTTGATTGTAAAATGATTTCAACATCTTCTTCCTCTCAGGCAGAGCTCACTACATAATTTCAGGGCAAAATGCAAAGTGAACATGCAGAGCAAAAAAACGAATAAAGAAAGTGCAATTAGAGGGATGAAAACATAAAGTGTTTCCATTTGAAAATATTTTATTATTTGTAAAATGTAATAAATAAATAGTGATAAGTGAGAACCAACATAGTCTTTTTTTTCCAGCATATATCTTTAAATTTTTTATTTTATTTTAAAGATGTGGGGTATAATTCAGGGTTAGGTATACAAATGTTCATTATGCAGGTACCCTTGTAGATGAGATGTGCCCCTCTCCCACCAGCAGTTTCCCTCAACTGTCAATCCCACCACCCTCCCCTCCCCATAGTTTCTCACTACTGCCAATTCCTTTCTTATAGTATTATAATAATTTTGCAAGGTCCACTTATGAGTGAGAACATGTGGTACTCACTTATTTGTTTCTGTGAAAGATCACTCAGTATTATAGACTCTAAGTCCTTCCAAGTTGCTATGAAGTTCATAATTTTGTTTTTCTTTATGGCTGTGTAATTTTCCATCATGTATATGTATCACATTTTTTAATCCAGTCCTCTTTCAATGGGCAGCATGGCTGGTTCCATGTTTTTCCTATTGTGAATAATGCTGCAATAAACATGCATGTGCAGGTTATCTTTTTCATAGAGTGATTTGAATTTCTCCAGGGATATTCCCAGAAGGGGGATTGCAGGATTGTATGGAAGGTTGATTTTTAGATCTTTTAGGAAGTCAAACTGTTTTCCACAGAAGTTGTACTAGTTTACACTCCACCAACAGTGTAGAAGCGTTCCCTTTCCCCTGCATCCTCTCCAGCATATGTTGTTTTTTCAGTTATTGATGATAGCCATTCTGACTGGAGTTAGGTGGTATCTCAGTGTGGTTTTAATTTGCATTTCTTTGATGACTAGTGAGGCTGAGCATTTTTACATGTATCTGTAGGCTGCCTGTATGCTTTCTTTTGAGAAGTGTCTATTCAAGTCTTTTACCCATTTTGTGATGGGACTGTTTGTTTTTTTCCTTTTGGCACATCTGAATTCCTTGTAGATCCTAGATCTTACCTTTATCAGATATACAGTTGGCAAATAGTTTTTCCCAGTCTGTGGGCTGTCTCTCCACTCTTTCGATGGTTTCTTTGGCTTTGTAAAAAGCTTGTCAGTTTGATGAGGTCCCACTTCTCTATCTTCTCTCTTATGGCATGGACACTTGAGGTTTTGGTCAGAAATTGGTTGCCAGTTCCAGTTTCCATAAGGGCATCTCCTGCAATCTCTAAGTTTTTTTTGTTTTGTTTTGGTTTTTTGAGTTAGAGTCTCACTCTGTCACTCAGGCTGGAGAGCAGTGGTATGCTCATGGCCACCAGTCTCTTCCTGTTGGGCACAGGCTATCCTTGTGCCTCAGTCTTTCAGGTAGCTGGAACTATAGGCACACACTAATTTTTTGAGTTATGGTAAAGACAAGGTCTCACCAAGTTGCCCAGGCTAGTCTTGAACCCCTGGGCTCAGACAATCCTCTCACCTCAGTCTCCCAAAGTTCTAAGGTTCTTATAGTTTGAGGTTTTACGTTTATGTCTTTGATGCATTAGAGTTAATTTTTGTGTATGGTGATACATAGGGGTCTTATTTTAATTTTCTGATTGCGGTTAGTCAGTTTTCCCAGAACCATTTGCTGAATAAGTTTTCCTTTCCCCAGTGGTTGATGGTGGAAACTTTGGTGAAGATGAGTTGGTTGAGAAATTGAGGTTTTCCTTCTGGAATGTCTATCCTGTTCTATTGCTCTATATGACTGTTCTTGTACCAATAACAGGCTGTTTTGATTATTGTAGACTTATAATAAAGTTTAGACTCTGGGAGTGTGATACCTCCCACTTTTTTTTTTTTTTTTTTGCATATGATTGTTTTGACTATTTATGGTCATTTATGTTTCCATATGAATTCTTGTATTGTCATTTCCAGGTCTGAGAAGAATACTGCTAGTAATTTAATGGATATTGTGTTAAAACTGTAGATTGTCTTGGGTAGGATGGACATCTTAACAATGTTGATTCTTCCAATCCATGAGTATGGAATATTTTTCCATTTGCTTGTGTCTTCTTGGATTTCTTTGAACAACAGAATTTTGTAGTTTTTGTTGTAAAGCTCTTTCACTTCTATGGTTAGGAAGATGTCAAGTTATTTCATTTTTTTTGTGTGTGGCTATTATGAATGAGATTGTGCTTTTTATTTGGGTTTCTGTTTGTTTATTGTTGATGTATAGGAATGCGACTGTCTTTTGCATATTTATTTTATACTCTGAGACTTTACCAAAGTCCTTTATCAGTGCAAGGAAGTTTTTGACAGATTCTCTTGGGTTTCTGATGTATAGCATCATGTCATCTGCAAAGAGGGATAACTTAACTTCCTCTTTTCCTATTTAGATACCCCTGATTTATTTCCCTTGTTTGGTTTAAAAATGCAAAAAGTAACACTTTTGGTGTTAGGACAGAATAGATAGTAAAATTTTATTGATATAATATATTGATTCATCATATAATTTTCTGACTTGCTTTTCTACAAATTCATTTATAAGGATGTCAAAATTTATATTTTTAATAACTTTATTTTCCAGCAAATTATTTCCATATATAAATTTTAGTATATCTAGAGCTGAAGATTCCTGCAGAATCATTTTTCTAAAAAGATTTAACTCTTCAAATAAATCAGATTTGTAGGTCTAAATTCAGTGCACATTTATACAATAGAACAATATTTTCTCTGATATTTCTGTATTTTAGGGAGACTGTACAAGAAACTGAAAGTAGTTTCATGATTTGTATGTAATTGAAAATACTTGTTTATGCAATCCATCACTGTATCTTCAATTCTAAGTAAAACGAGTTTAAAATTGTTTTCCTCACTAGTAGCTAGTTTATCTAAAGTGTCACATGAAAAGTGTGCTCTTTTCTATCAAATGCTATTATTTTTTATTTCTATTTTTAAACTAGTGGGTATCTGTTTTGCAATGTTCTAGTGGTTTTCAAAACCAGAGAGTCTACATATTTTGAAAAATTCTCATAGCTCCCTGATAGGTTTTATGGCAGTGTCCATGTGTGCACGCTTAATTTGTAATAATTTACTGGTAAAATATATTATCTGAGCACTGGAAGTTCCTGTCCCTATTCACAGGCTAGAGAGTATTTGTGCACATGTTTCAGGGATGGGTTCCGGGGATAGCCAGGTCAGCTGGCCTCTCTCTGGGGGTGCTTCCCCATGGGAGCTCTCCTCTAGGACTGTGACTATTGCTCTTACTGCTTTGGCTATTGTCGTTGCCAATGACAATCTGCAGTCTTAACCTTGCTGCCTCTTTGAGGCTGTAAGGTGCCCAGGACTGCCCCCAGGTGTGTGCACTGGTTGACCAGGACAAATTCTCCTTGCTGCTGACTGCCAGCCGTGACAGGGCCTGAGCCCCTGCATGCACTGGCTGCTTCCCTGTGTATCTCCTCTGTTCACCTACATGCTTCATTGACCCTGTGGGCTAAATGTACTAAAGACAAGCTCAAAGATAAGATTCTTACAAATTTTCAGATAGTCATCTGAGCATTAAACCAAGGATCTGACCCTTTCTGTAATTATCCTGTATAATAGCCCATGTGTAACATCCATGAAATCAGTATTGCTTGTAGGTATAATAGAAATTGTTTCCAAGTTTGATATGTATCAGTATTGATTAAGAAAAATCATCCAGTCCTTATTAATATACCAAGTTTCTAAATCTTTCCCACGAAACCACTGATATTGATAGGGATGATTTCTATGAAATATTTGAAAAACTGCTTTGGAGTTTGAAACTTATTCTAAAAGAATAATTAATATACCACTTTGAAAAATCCATGGCCGTCAAAATGTGTGAATTATTTTCTTGATTAAACACGTTCCTGTGGGAAGTTAAGATACTTATCATATTTAAACTCAAGCTTATTTTCTTTTTTATCTAGAAGTCTGACCATGCCTTTAATAAATATTTAATGAATACATAAAGGTCTCCTTGAGCAAAAGATAGAGAAACTTTCCCTCTACTGGCATTCTGGTAATGCTTAGCTCTAGGAAGTTATAAATTGGGTCAACTGTTCTTGAGTGGTGGTTTTCAAGTTGTATTGTACATTGAGAATCATTTAGGGCGATCACTAGAAAGGCAAAGGCTAATGTGCCCTACCTGCATTCCCTAAGGGCTTCTGATTGAATAGTTCTAGGGTGAGATTCAGAGATTTTTCTATTTAGTAAGAATGACAGGTGATTCTGATTCAAGTGGTTGGTGTACCAGTGAATTCAGACTTCTAATCTAGCAGAGAGGTGCAGAAGTTTATCTCTTAGCAAAACCATACCGAAAACTTAACAGATTGAGCTGACCATGATGCATATAGAAAATTTTCTGCCTACCAATTTCTGGTTCTGAACTGAGAATGTACAACTTAATGGTTTTTTTTTTAAATCTTTATATGTTTATATTTCCATGGGCTTCCACATTCTTCTGGAAGAGTTAAGTTTATCTAGAAAAGGTGTTATGGCAATAGATCATACTTTTGAAAGGCATATGTTTAAATTGGATAATGGTAGAGAAGGAAATGAAGGGAAGGAGAACAAAGGAGAAGGAAAGAAATGCAAAGATTAGGAAGATTGGAAGAAAACATCAGTCTCATTACACATACCTTATCTGTGTTTACTTTGTGCCAAAGGGTATGTTAGGGTCAGGGAATTAGAAATCTGTAAGATCCAGTTCCTAAAGGAGGTGCCCATGGAAGGAATGGACCAGAATGCTAAATAAGAAGTACTATGCTGTTTGCCTTTGTAAATGATTTGTGAAAATTATTTTCTGAGCAAGGGAGTAGGATTTAGTAGTTTGAGAGTGATCTTGAGTTACAGATGTCTCTAAGTTTCCTACTAGTGATTCTCAATCTGCCAGGATCAGCTGCACTATTGTGAAAATACAGCTCTGCCAGAGGTGATGGGAATAGAAAGGGGTTCTGACTTAAAAAGGTCTGGAATCTGCATTTCAGGTCTCAAATAATTCTGATGAAATTAGCCTGCATTTGAAGACTGCAGTACTGTGTGCCAAGGTCTAACTTCACACCACAGGCGTCAGAATGAAACTGAACCCAAGCTGATTTAGGGTGCACAAAAGTCCTCTTGAGCTCTACTTTCATTCCTGTGTACCTCAATAAACATATGATTAACAAATTTAAAAAAAAACCTTACAAAATAACAGCCTGAGAATGAAGACTTTTGCTTGAATGGAGGCTTCCTCACCTCTTCAAGCTTTTTTTCCTCTCACTTTTTTATTTTAAAGATGTGGGGTGCAATTCAGAATTAGTTATACAAGTGGTCATTATACAGGTAAAGTTTGGGCCTCCCTCTGGTCCCCACTTCACCTGGTTTGAGAACAGGTACCCTTATTGATATTATGTGCCCCCCCCTTCCCTGGCAGTTTCTGGCTATTGCCAATTCCCTTCTTACAGTATTATGATAAAAGTTCAGGATCCACTTAGGAGTGAGAACATGTGGTACTCAGCTCTTTGTTTCTGTGGTAGATCACTGAGTATTATAGACTCTAAATCCATCCACGTTGCTGCGAATTCCATGTGTTTGTACTTCTTTATGGCTGTGTAATATTCTACCATGTATATGTACCACTTCGTTTTATCCAGTCCAATATCAATGGACAGCAAGGTTGGGTACATGTTTTTGCTATTGTGAATAGTACTGCAATAAACATGCATGTGCAGGTATCTTTTTCGTAGAATGATTTGAGTTCCTCTGGGCGTTGCTGAGTCCATATGGAAGGTCAGTTTCTAGTTCTGTAAGAAATTGCTGCACTGTATTCCATAAAGGTTGAATTAGTTTGCATTCTAAACAGCAGTATAGAAGCATTCCCTTTTTTCTGAATCCTCGCCAGCATCTGTTGTTTTTTGTTTTATTGGTGATGGCTATTCTTACTGGGGTTAGGTGGTAACTCAGTGTGGTTTTGATTTGCATTTCTTTGGTGATTAGTGAGGCTGAGCATTTTTTCATCTATCTGTTGGCTGCCCATATGTCTTCTTTCTAATCATGTCTTTTGCCCACTTTTAAATGGGGCTGTTTGTTTTTTTCCTTTTGACACGTTTAAGTTCCTTGTAGATTGTGGATGTTAGGCCTTTGTCAAATATACATTTGGCAGATATTTTTTTCCCATTCGGTAGGAATGATGATTTCTTGATTTTTTTGCTTTGCAGAAGTTTTTCAGTTTAATGAAGTCCCACTTGTCTATCTTATCTCTTATGGCATGGACTTCTGGGGTTTTGATCAGGAGTTGGTTGCCTATTCCAATTCCCATAAAGGTGTCTCCTGTGTGTTCTAAGATTCTTATAGTTTGAGGTTTTACATTTAGGTCTTTGATCCATTTAGAGCTGATTTTTGTGTATGGTGATAGATAGGGGTCTTGTTTTAAACTTCTGCCTGTGATCAGCCAGTTTTCCCAGCACCATTTACTGAATAGGTTCTCCTCTCCCCAGTGGTTGACGGTGGAGACTTTGTTAAAGATGAGTTGGTTGAGAAATTGAGATCTTGCTTCTGGAATCTCTATCCTGTTCCATTGATCTATATGCCTGTTTTTGTACCAATACCAGCCTGTTTTGATTATAGTAAAGTTTAAAGTCCTCCCACCCTCACTCCCATCTCACTTTCCTTCTCCTACCTATCTGAAGAGAATAAAGATATATGAAGGAGAGAGAAAGAAGATAAAACAAAGGGAATAAATAATCATGTACAGGTGCTCTTTCCTGCCGTTGTGTTTCAGTTAAGTTCAAACATTTTGTATTCCTGGTAACATTTTGAGCTATGAGGAAAGAAGCAAAATTTTCAGCTCTCTGTCTTTATCTGACTCGATTTAGTTGTGACAAATTAAATATTTTCTGAGTTGTATAAAACACAGATAACTGTTATCATCTTATAATTCCAAAATTTGTTTAAAATTTCTCTTTAGTTTATGATTCACAACCAGTTACATATGTTTGATTTTTCTGATCTTTTGATTTCTATTGAAGTGATGTATAACTTAGACAATTATTTTAATGGCTTCTAGGGGCTAAATAAAAAAAAAAAGGATTGAGGAACGAAACATTGCTGCATTTATAAGATGACTTTTTTGAACACTTTAAAACTTTGGATTTCACGAATGTCCATTTCTTGTGAGATATTGAATATTAATGATTCTCAACTTTTTAGGAAAGTCATAGTTGAATTACATTGCTATATTTATTTAAAATGGACTTTTCAACTATTTACAATTAAATGCTAAGTTAGGAAATGATGCTTGAAATTGAATTCTTTTGTTGGATTCTACATATGCCTTTACATATGATCAATTTTATAGGATTATCATTTGCTCTATACTCCAGTGTATCAGTCAGTATAATTCTGTTTAATATTTTTAAAGAACTAATCTTTTTCGTTATCTATGAAATTTCTTTATAATAAGGTACTTGGATTCATCTGAGGCAGCTAGATAAATGTGCACATGCATTTTGGGTTGAAAATCAGAGAGATTAAAAATAAGTCTGCTAGAGCACAGGATATCATTGTTGGTAATGTTTATCATTGTAGCTCCAACTCTGAGCAATAAAACACCCATCATGTTTATTAAATAAAACTTTATGTTCTTTTAATTTAATATTGTGGATGCTTTGAATTTGATACTGAAGGATTTGGTCTAAAAGGCAGTTTTAAGCCCCCCAGACAATTTTTGGCAAAAACAAAATAAGTTTTTTATTTTATTTTAGTTTAAAGATGTGGAGTATGAGTCAGGTTTGGGGCCATAAATGGTTTATGTACAGGTGAAGTTTGGGTCTCCCATTGGACCTCACTTCTTCTGAATTAGGATCAGGCATCCTCCCTTATTGGTATTATAGGGGACCCCATCCCTTCCTCTCCTGGCTCTGTCCTGCTACTGTCAATCCTTTTCTTGTAGTGTTATGCTAGATGTTCAGGGACAACTTATGAGTGAGAACATGTGGTACTCGGTTCTTTGTTTCTGTGATAGATCATTGTGTATGATAGACTCTAAATCCATTCAAGTTGCTGTGAAGTCCATAATTTTGTCCTTCTTTAAGGCTACATACTGTTCCATCATGTATATGTATCACACTTTTTAAAATCCAGTCCACTTTTGATGGGCAGCATGGTTGGTTCCATGTTTTTGCTATTGTCAATAGTGCTGCAATAAACATGCATGCTCAGGTTTCTCTTCTGTAGAATGATTTGAGTTCCTTCAGGTGTATTCCCAGAAGGGGACTGCTGGGTCATATGGAAGGTCAATTTTTAGCTTTTTTTTAGAAGTTTTCCATAGAGGTTAAACTAGTGTGCACTCCCATCAACAGCGTAGAAGTACTCCCTTTTCTCTGTATCCTCACCAGCATCTGTTGTTTTTTGTTTTATTAATGATGGTCATTCTTACTGGAGCCAGGTGGTGTCTCAGTGTGGTTTTGATTTACGTTTCTCTGTTGATTAGTGAGGTTAAGCATTTTTTCATGTGTTTGTTTACTGTTCGTATGCCTTCCTTTGAGATGTGTCTATTCATGTCTTTTGCCCAATTTTTATGGGACTGTTTTTTTTCCCCCTTTTGGCACATTTGAGTTCCTTGTGGATCCTGGATATTAGGCCGTTGCCGGATATAGAGTTGGCAAGTATTTTTTCCCATTCTGTGGGCTGTCCCCTTGTTCTCTTGATCATTTCTTTTGCTTTGCAGAAGCTTTTTAGTTTGATGAAGTTCCACTTGTCTATCTTATCTCTTATGGCATGAGCATCTGGGATTTTGATCAGGAATGAGTTGCCTATTCCAGTTTCCATAAGGGTATCGCCTGTGTTTTCAAAGATTCTTATAGTTTAAGGTTACACTTAGGTCTTTGATCCATTTAGAGTTGGTTTTTGTGTATGGTGATAGGTAGGGGTTCTATTTCATTCTTCTGCATGTGGTCAGGCGTTTTTCCCAGCACCATTTACTGGAAAGGTGCTTCTCTCCTTAGTGGTTGTTGGTGGAGGCTTTGTCAAAGATGAATGGGTTGAGACACTGAGATTTTGCTTCTGGAATCTCTGTCCTGTTTCATTGGTCTATATGCCTGTTCTTGTGCCAATACCAGGTAGTTTCTAAGGTTCTTGGAACATTTTCTGAGTCTTAGCATTATGTTCAGAGCATACCTAGGATGTTCTGAAAGACAAATGTACAGAGATTTTAGAAAATTTTCTGGATAATTTGTTGGACAAACAACACAAATACTGATGGATATTGAGGAAAAGAAAGGGTTAGAACCTGACTTAATTAGACTATATGTAATCTATTTAGTTAATGATTCATGTTTTTTTCTTAAAAACTATAATAAATTGATAATCAATTTATTTTTTGACACAAGTTTTATTTACTCACTGCTACATATAAAGATTTCATTTTGCCCTGGAAAGAAGACATAGACCAGGTCTTTCTGGAGGGCATTTTATGTTCAGCAATAAAAGTTCTGTCCTGTAAAATAAATGATAAAATAAAAAACAAATACCTCAACATCATGGGCCTTATCAGTTTGGTTAAACTCAAGGCATACAAATGATCTATTTATATTCCCATTGTATCCAGGCAAAGAGTCCCAGGGCAAAGTCATGCTATTAGAGAACTCCTCAAGCTTTTCTTTGTCAATCCTTCTACTTGCCTTCTTTTCAAACCCATTGCATATTTACTTGGTTGGATGTATTTCCTGGTATGCTCACTCCTGATATTTCTGTTTGTTACTTTCTCCATATTGTAGAGATGATAAATAAAGGTGTAGGAATCTTGTCTCTATGAGAGGAACTCATAACTTTGTGACACTAATGCTTAAGGTAATTTTGATACTTTATGCATGGAATACTGAAAATAACAATACAATAACAACAATAACAATTACATTCCTCATATTTCAAATACTAGATTCTTAATCTGGAAGGACCTTTGTAGATCATATAGGTCAGTTGCCAATATGAGTCATGAGCTTTCTCTTCAGCATTACTGTAATGTCTTCTTCTTATGCTTGAGCATCTCTAGTATAAGGAAACTTATAAGCTCCAAAATGTATTGAAAATGTCTTTAAAAATTAAGCACAAACTTATTTTTTTGTTATTTCTATGGGGTTGTGTGTGTGTGTGTGTTGGAGATCATAGAGAGTAGTTCCCCTTCCATGGCTTAGCCTTTGAGATATTTGATGATGTTTATCCCATCCAATGTGAGTCTCATCTTTTTCAGACTAAATATTTTTCAAATTCCCTCAACTATTCATTACATTAAACCAATTTGGCTCAGATTTTTAATATTTTCACATATACCATCTTAATTTATTCTCAAAATAAGCTTGTGAAATAAGATAAGTAAACTGATACCCACTTGCTTTTTATGTTACGAATTTCAATCGCTATTTGTTAAATTTAATCATTTTAAGAAAGGAAAAATTTTATTTTGAACATAATTTGAAGTCAGACAATTACAGATGTCTTAATGTTTAATCAAGTATTTACATTTAAAGAGTTTCTGGGTATTAAGCTGGTGAATCTCAAGGCAAGACAAGCCATTAATTTTAGTTATCGGTGCTCTTCAAGAAATGTGTTTTGACTGGATTTGTACACTGTTAGAAAAATTTCTAAAGTCAAAAAATTACACATACCACTCCCTTAAATGAAATAATCACTCTTTGCTCTATTTGTATACAGCCTTGATTTGCACTGCCTCTTTTTCTTTGCATTGGGAGTTCTAGAGATTATACTAATAAGGTCAGAATTTTCCACTCACTTATATGTAAGGGAATAGTGAAAGAATATTGTTGGTCTCTTTTTAAGTAGAAAGTGTACTTTCTCATGGGAAAAATGCTTCTACCTGAGAGGTACAATTTCATTTTGTAAATTCTACCTTCTAAATGTTACTTTTCATGCTGTAATGAACACAAGAGGAAACTCTACCCTTTCCTCTAAATGACTCATGATGTAATGCCTTTACAGATTAAAAGCACAATTTGACTAATGGGCCTCATTCTTACTTGTAAGGCTTTATACATTTCATCACGTTTACCCTATTGGACACACCAAACACTACATAACTTGTTCTAAAAATAGAATGTATGAAAAGGGTTGATTCAAGAACTAGAGGTCTCATTCTAACCAAGTTCTTAGCTGGGGATTTAACATTTAATAATGCTAAATTATAATGTCATGTAGATACTGTCATGTGCAGGTAGAGTCTAAAAAATGTAAGCCATTGAGAACATTGTAAAATAGTTTAAAGTGAATATTATCTGTACAAATTATTAGATTAGAAACAGGAAAACTATAAACCCTGTGGAATAATAGGCCCACTTGCAATAATGTCTGTTTTCCAATTTAATGTAATTTTTAAATGAGCAAAAGTTCATATGTGTTTTTGATAATAAAGAAATCTGTTTAGAGAGTTGACCATATTTTGAATTAATTGATCATTAAAAATCCCGGATAATAAAGAAAATAAAAAAGAATAAAAGGAACATGAATAAGGACAAGAAGAAGGAGATAAGAAGATACACTGAGGTATAATCATAAGATACATTGTGGTTATAATAAAGTCATTAATTTTTAAAATGTAATAATTACACATGATTTTAGGGAAAACAGAGAAGCAAATACTTGAATATTAGTTAGGATATTAATATCACCATCCCCATATAGTTCTTTCAATTTTTTCTTAGGTAGCACATTCTATTTGGCCATTCACTTGTTAAACATAGTTTTTGATTAGGCATAACATAGCTTATATTTAGATACTATTCCATTTTCCCCAAATTACTGAAGTATTGCTTCAATTTGGACATATAAAGCTCTAACACTTCTGAGACATTTGCGCAAAAGCGTCTAGTTGACTTTTATGTATGGGGTAGGAAAGAAAGAGGTCCAGTCTGGCGGTTGTCACGAAACAAGATGAGATTGCCTAAACAGCAGTAGAAACAGTCATAAAGTCTCAAAGGGCTTTTATAGAAAGCACACTTCATACTATGTAAACATATTCAAAGGAGACAAATTGTAGACTTATTTATTTATTTATTTTTGGCCAAGCCTCTGGAGCTTAAGGGAAGGCAGAGTTATACCTCTAACGATTTTGCTTATGTACTGAGCCAGGTGATCATCGTGTACTGTCTTCCACATTCTTGGCCCCTTCTTTTCCTCTTCTCTATTCATTCTACACAGTTTACTGAGAATTTTATTGAGAGTTTCTTTTTCTCATGATTGTATTTACCTTAATTCATTTATACTCAAATTTCCTCAAACAGGCAGCAGTAAAAGCATGAGAATAATATCCAGCTAATAAAATGCAACATTAATAGTATCTCGTCCCAGAATTTTTCTAGTCTTAGCTAATATTCAGCAGTTGCTATTTATAGTGAACAAATTTTTAAAATCAGAACTACAAGAGATGATGACCTAGGTGTTTTTATACAAAGGGACCAGTGGGTAGGGTTGTTCCAGCTTCCCCTTGGTACATTTGGAAAATGATTTCTATTTATCAGGAGGGATTTGGAAATTTCCGTAAAAGAATGACAATTTCAGAATATTAATTGTTTATTAGTAGACTAATTCCAGTTGAAACAATAGAAAACTCCAGGAAACCTGATTTTTTTGAAACAGAAAACCCCACCTGTCTCCTCCCTTTTTATAGGTTCTCAGAAAGGGTGGGGACAGGAAGAAGAATAACAGGTATTCATCACATTTACTAGAATGGAATATAGAATTGAACACACTGTTCACATCTGAGTGTGAGTGGTAATGATTCCATAATACACTGACCTTTAGAGGAAGAGGTTAGGAAAGCCTGCACAGTTAGTACCTAGGCTCGAAGGCAAAAACAGTTTCCCATTCCAGAACACAGACTTTGTGTGTATGATGGGACTTATTCCAGGGAGCCATGGTAGAAAAACAATACAGAATGCAAAGGAGGTCAAGCAAGGAATCTGACAAAGGAAAGGGGTGTCTACACTGAATAAAACAAATTTTTGAGAGGCCAGCAATGGATGCTTGCTGTCACAGCATCCTGAGGATTTATGTTTCACCGGTATCTCTTGCAATATTGCTCTGTTATATAACAAACAGAAAATGAACAAACTTTGAAAGGTAGTTCTCTGCTTCCATGTTTTTATAATCTAACAGTCATAAAATGATTTCTGTCAACTGAAAGACAATTTGGAATACTAAGCTATCAGGTATGATGTAAAGCCCATACTATGCTCAGATTCAACAGATCTGCATGTTAGTAGAGGAACTGTTATTTATTAACTTTGAGCAAGATACTTCATCATTCTTTGATTCTTTTTTGTAAAATGGGTATAATTATTGAGATAATGTAAAAGAAAACATTTTGTGATTTCAAAAATTTTATGTGGTACTACCAATCTTGGTGACAAAAAAAAACACCCACAAACAAACAAACAAGCAAACAAACAAATAAAGTTATGGAATTCAGTGAAGAGAGATGAAAATATGGTTGGCTCATCGGTGGCATCCAGAGGCCTCTCTGTCCATGGTGAAAATGATGTAAAGCGGTTGTTATTAAACAGTTATTACAAATTCTTACCATCGGATGTAATTTTAAATATAACTTCTCTATCTCCAAGTCTAATTATACCAGCCTCCATTCTATTAAGGTAAACTTGATTTTCCAATTAAAGTTAACATAATTACTCTGCATTTAAATGTATCACTTTAATATTCAAATTTTCTCCCTTTAAGATTCTCTCTCACCCATTTCTCTTCTATCTCTTGGAAGTAATTTGGATCCCAGGATAGGTTTATGCATCATATTGACTTTCAAGATATTTCCTTCAATTATTTATTAGGTCTAGGCAGTGCTTCAAGAAGTTTCAGAGTAGGACTACCTCTGTCTCTGACTGCAAAAGAGATATCTCTTGCTGTTACTGAATAGTTGGATGAAGAATATGGTAAATGAAAAATAAATAATTAAAAAAAATTTCCTTAGAGGAAAAACAATTTACTCTTTTTCTAGGTCCACTGAATTTCTGAACTAAGGTCATGGTTATGCCTGAGGCTGAGAGCTTCCAGCAGTTAATTCCTTGAGATGGACCTAACTGGAGGGAGGGATTCACAGGAGAGGTCCATAGAAGGAGAAGAACTATTCCAGAAGCTCTATTGTCACCCTAAAAATGGTAGAGTGGAGCAGTAAATATGGTGGTAAAGACTACAGGGACAGTAAGAGTAGGGGGCAGCTGGTGGTAGCAGGGAGAACTCACGTCCATTGACATTAGTATAGTGAATCAGGATGGTCTCCTCAGTGACCTGGGAGACCCAAAGCAAGGAAAGCTTGACCAAGGTGAAAACTATTTCATGTAATTCAATTGCTGTATGATTCTGCCTTTTAAGCAGAGCATGGTTCTCAAATGATGCTGATTTTTGCCCTCCAGGGAACCCTTGGCAATAATGAGAGATGATTTTAGTTGTCACAACTGTGGTGAGGATGTGTGCTACTCACATTTAGTGGGCAGAGGCAGAGATACTGCTGCATATCTTACAATGCACAAGACAACCCCACAAAAAAAGAATTATCCAACCCAAAATGTCAATAATGCCAACAATGAAAAACCTTGACCCACAGAAAGATATTTTCAAGGGTTAATGTTCTATGGATCCACCTGGTGGGATGGAAGGGATTTGAAACATAGAATAACCTTTTTGACCATGCCAAGCAGCAAAATGCCCATCATAAAATTTGACACACACTCAGATGGTCAATTCAGACCATGGCCACTTAATGTTTTAAAATTAAGCAATAAAGAGTAGTAGTCAAAGATTGGATTTTTTTTAACAGTCCAAAACAATTGGAATCATGCAGGCCTAAATATTTTTCCATTTTGGCTGCTTATCAGAATTACTTCTAAAGGTTTAAGAGTATCTCCAGAAATTTGAATTCAGTAATTTAGGTGTGGAGCCCAAATATTTATCTTTTTAAACAGATCTAGACAAGATTTTGATGTACAGTCATGGTTGAAAGCCATGCTTCATAGTCACATTAAGAAAACTAACTTGATGCAAATAACATTATCACCCTTGTTCCTCTGCTTACAAGCCGATTGTTTAGCGGTTTAATTGACAAGAGGATCTTGGATATGTAGAAACATATACCATTCTCCCTGAATTCTATGTCTTATTCAAAGCCTAAGTTTAAAGAAAAACTACAATGATTTTGGGATCTGTAGATAGATGTACTTAGAAAATCTTTTCTCTTTTTTGCTTGTAAGAATGAATTTTTTTGGCAAAAGTGGGTGGTCCATTAGACGATGAGATATTCAGGCTATCTACATTACTATTCTTAAAAAAAGTATCCCTTGTAAATCCTCCCTTGGCCAATTAGCCTCCTTATGACCCCCCACCCCCCATGTTTGAATAAAGTTACTGATGAGGAAACAGGGTACAAAGACTAAGGTCTCCAGATTGCACAGGAAATCAGGGGCAGATTAAGATCATATTTCCTGCAGCTAATCCAGAAATCCCACCTAAGTAGTTTATCCGGAGTTCTCTAAGGACCATCCTGTGCCAAAGCAGCAGGTTTCAGATGAAAGAAACTACAAGCTGGTTTGACTATTTGAAGAAAACATACACAAGACACAAATTCACAGTTTGACCATTTGAAGAAAACACACACAAGATACAAATTCACACACATGCAAGGATTCAATTTTTTTGTTTTTCTTAGAGACAGGGTCTGACTCTGTCACCTAGGCTAGAGTGCAGTGGCACAATCATAGCTCACTGCAGCCCTCAACTCCCGCTTCAGCCTCCCAAGTAGCAAGCTCTACAGGCACAGGTCACCACACCTGGCTAGATTTTTAAAAGTATTTTTGTAGAGACAGGGTTTCCCAGGTTGATCTCAAACTTTTGGCTTCAAGCGATCCTCCTGCCTCAGTTTTCCAAAGTTCTGAGATTACAGGCATGAGTCACCGCACCCAACCCAAGGATTTAACTTTTAATTTTTATTAAATTAAAAATTTATTAAATTAAATTGTTTATTATCTCTTGATCTCAATAGAATGTTTAAGATAATATCTATCAGTTTCAAATAAACACAAGGTAAACTATTAAATCTGAATTACATATTTTCTTAAGTCTGTTTTAAAGGTGTTGCTTTTTTCCTTGATTTTCTTTTTCCTTCGTGCTTCAAACAGGAGAATCTTTCTTTCTCTTCCCATATTCAGGAAAGACTGATTTTCTAGTTTTGTCAATGCTCAGAAATTATTGAGGGATGTTCAATTCTTTGGAAAAAAATGTAATATTAATTTTAATTTTGTCATTGAAGTCAGTACAAGCACAGCTCTAACCATTTCAAGGCTGCCTCATTTGCAAGAAAGAAATGACTAGATATGATTAATGAGAGCTCTCTGAGTTTTTAAATGATCCGTTTATTGGAAAATGTGAACATGGAAATTGCTGTCATTTCTGACTCTAAAAACCATTGCCATAAAAAAGAGTAAAAAGATTATTGAATCCCCGAAAGCTTTACTGTTACTCTGAAAAGTGAAAATGAAATAAAAAGGCAAGTCAATATAAACATTATGTTTTCCAGATGAGTTTTACCTTATGATCACAGAAGAGGGAGACAGACAGAATTCTGAGAAATAAGTGACAGAGATTGAAGAAATTTAGGCTGTCAGCACTTTTCATGTTATCTAAAAAGCATGTCACATTTTATCTTGTGACTCTAGAAAAATGGTAGCTGGTAAATATGATTTACTGTCAAATGCCAAAGGCAGTTGGTAAAATGGTAAAAATGTTTTCCTTTTTCTTTTTATTCTGGGGTTTATGGGCAAACAGGATAGTCTAGAGTAATCCTGCGCCTTTGGGAGGCTGAGGTGAGTGGATTGCCTGAGCCCGCGGGTTCAAGACCTGCCTGGGCAACTTGGTGAGACCTCATCTCTATAATAAATCAAAAATTAGCTGGGCATGGTAGTGTATGCCTATAGTTCCAGCTACTTGGAAGGCTGAGGCTGAGGCAGAAGGATCATCGGATCCCAGCAGGTTGAGGCTGCAGTGGCCAGGAGCGGTCACTGCACTCCAGTCTGGGTGACAGAGTGAGACTCCAACTCAAAAAAAAAAAAAAAAAAAAAGAGAATCACGACCAGTGTGTTAAGAGACCTGGATTCTACTTCCATCTCTACCACACAGACTGACAGTATGAGAATTCTAAACCTCTGGGTTTCAGTTTCCATATAATAAAAAGCAATAGAAGACCCCAAAGTTAGAAAACACATGGGTTACTGAGAAAATTGCAAGGCCCACTATCTCCTAAGGTCATCCCTCTTCATCCATGAAAGGTTAGGATGATAACCCTAGAAAAATGGTGCCAAGTGTTAAATGAGATAATGTATGTGAAATGTAATATACTGTATGTACCCTGCAAATGTCTGTGTGTGTGTATGCCTTGTGAACATATGCATTTTTAAAATTATAATTTAAAAAAACTCTAAAGAAAGTTAAAATGCTATATTTAAATGTAAGCTACTACTTTAAGCTTCATATTTTGTATCAGATATTCAATCTCATGTAATTAATTTTTGTCCTGCTTGATCTTGATTAGTAGTTTTATAAACTCATTAATTTTTTATTAGTTTTGGAAATTTTTCTTTAACTTGCTGATCTTAAAGTTATTAGAAACCTGTATTTAAGAGTACTTGTTAGAGTATTTTTTTGTAAATCTGACTGCAGATGCCTTTAGAGAAAAATCAATGCTGTATATAATAAAAACTTAGAATAGGTATGGCTGCAATATGATAAAAGTTCAGTAATTATCAGTGAAATTCAGTTATTTCTATTGCATACAGAATTTTAAGATAAGAACTGGAATCATGACTGATAACATCACAACAGGATCTTTAGATCTTTATAAATTTTATATAGTCTTAAGAACAGCCACATCAACAGCATATTTAAAAATATGATTAAATGCTATTTAGTATTACTGTATGATTTGCTATAATCTAACATGTCAAATAAGCCTAGTGATAGACATATACTTTGAAGCTTTCCAGGGTCTCAAATAAAAAATCTCAAAGTCAATTTTAGATTTTTAAAAAAAGAGAGAAATTGCTGGGTGTGGTGGCTCACATGTGTAATACCTGCCCTTTGGGAGGTGGAGGCGAGAGGATTGTCTGAGCTTAGAGGTTCAAAACCAGCCTGGGAAACTTGGCGAGACCTTGTCTTTACAATTAATTAAAAAATTAGCTGGGTATTGTGGCAAACGCCTGTCGTCCCAGCTACTTGGAAGACTGAGGCAAAAGGATTACCTGAGCCTATCCAGTCGAGACTGCAATGGTTGTGATTGTGCCACTGCACTCTAGACGGAGCAAATGAGTGAGACTCTGACAAAAAAAAAATAAGACGTAAATCAGAACTTGATGTTGGGAAAGTTGGTTGAAGATGTTTAAAGGCTTAAAACATTTAATTAAAATAAAATCAAATGTCACTGAGAAATGATAGTCATTTATTGATTAGAATGATAAGCAAATACAGAAAGTGACATAATTAAGAGAGAGAGAAAAAAAACTTGTGTTAGGGATGACAATTTTCTCAAGTATTCAAAAACCTAACAAAGAAAACACAAAGAATAAGAAACTATCTTAAAATACAAAAATCTCTGGTTTTTAGGTCAATTACTTCAAAGATTTAAAAAAAGCATTTAAAATTTTTTTTACTTTAAAAATGTGAGGTACAATTTAGGGTTGGACATACAAATGTTCATCATGTAGGTACCTTTGTTGATGAGGTGTGCAGTTTCCCATTACTGCCAGCAGTTTCCCATTACTGCCAATCTTGTCCACCCTTCCTCCCCTGCAGTTTCCCACTACCGCCAATCCCTTTTTAAAATAGTATTTTGATAATTGCTCAAGGTTCACTTATGAGTGAGAACATGTGGTACTCAGTTCTTTGTTTCTGTGATATATCGCTCAGTATTATAGACTCTAAGTCCATCCAAGTTGCTGCATAATTTGTCCTTCTTTATGGCTGTGTAATATTCCTTTGTTTATATGTACCACATTTAAAAAAATCCAGTCCTCTTTCAATGGGCAACATGGTTGGTTCCATGTTTTTGCTATTGTGAATAATACTGTAATAAATGTATGTATGCAGGTATCTTTTTCATAGAGTGATTTGAGTTCCTCCATGAACATATACTGTTTACACGGTATACACTGTATTTTGGAAGAATAATGTAAACGGAAAAACCAGTACATGAATAAAGAAATGCATGGTTTTAAAAAAAAGTAAAAGTAAATTAAAAAAAAAAGTAAAATTCCCCAGTTACACAGAATAGTTTAGACTCATCAAGAAAAGCTGAGCATATAGAATCAAGTTATATTGGAGGAAACAGTCTTTTTCTAGGCCTTTACTATAAACATTCAAGAAAGAAAGTTACCTCTTTAGTTAAACAGAAGGTGTACCTTTTCAAAGAGAAAAAAAAAAAGAGCAGAAGACAATAATGCATGACCTGCAAATCACATGTGGTGAGATTCCTAAAATGTTGAATTTTTGAGATATGAATCTGAAAAGATTTAAGAGAAAAGCTCTACCTTGAAAGATGAAATTATCATTTAATTAAAGACAGCACTTCAAATTTGAAGTTAGGTAGAAACTATAAAACAGGAAAAAGTTATAGTTTTCAAGATGGTTAAAAATGTAAAGAAACAGATTTCAGAATTAAAGTCAAAACTCTTGCTTTCTTTTTTTTTTTTGAGGGGAGATCAACATTCTAAGAAGTCCTACTGTTTCAAATGGAGAGGACCAGACTCTGGTCCTATATCAGTGCTCCCCTGATGGTGATGCTTAATTCTTAGAGACACTTCTAAACAGTTCCCTACCAATCCCAACCAACTGGATTATACATAAAACTCCTGTTATAACATTCAGCCCTCCTAAGTCTTCCATGACTTATTTAGACATTACATCATTCTCTTAAACCTTTAGTTTTTGTGTTACTCTGTCTCTCTTTAAAATACCAGAATAACCAATCATTGTACCTTAGGCCAAATATGCACTTTTATTCTCCTTTATCACTGAGATTGTGTAAAATTATTTCTAATATAAATATTACTTTTTATATATTTTGTATATAGACTTACATGTATTAATTAGAACTTTTAATTCTTAGTGACATTAGTTTTTAGCAAAAACCCAGAAAGTACATTATTTTGAACTGTTTATTTTAACATCTCATGAATATATATTTTATAATCTCTAAAAACACATTTTTTACAGAACAACTTAATTTTTTTCACCTTTAAGTTTTTTATTTTAAAATTGTGGAGTACAATTCAGGGTTAGGTATACAGATATTCATTGTGCAGTTACCCTTGTTGATGAGGAATGCCCCCCTTCCCCAGGCAGTTTCCCACTATTGCCAATCCCACCTCCCCACCATCCCCACCCTGCAACTTCCTGCTACTGTCAGACCTTTTCATGTAGTATTAGGATGGTCATTCAAGGTCCACTTATGAAGGAGAACATGTGATACTCAGTTCTTTGTTTCTGTGAAGGATCACTCAGTATTATAGACTCTAAGTCCATCCAGGTTGCTGTGAAGTTCATGATTTTGTTCTTTATGACTGCATAATATTCCATTGTGTATATATACCACATTTTAAAAATCCAGTCCTCAGTCAGGCGTGGTAGCGAGCGCCTGTAATTCCAGCTACTTGGAAGGCTGAGACGGAAGGATCACCGGAGCCCAGCAGGTCGAGGCTGCGGTGGCCGGAGTGGCCACTGCACTCCAGTCTGGGTGACAGAGTGAGACTCCAACTCAAAAAAAAAAAAAAAGTTCTGTCCTCTTTTGATGGGCAGCATGGTTAGTTCCATGTTCTTGGTGTGGTGAACAATGCTGTGATAAACATATGTGTGGAGGCATCTTTTTAATAGAGTGATTTGAGTTCTTCCAGGTATATTCCCAGTAGGGGGATTGTGGAGTCATATAAAAGTTCAGTTTTTAGAACTTTTAGGAATCGCTACACTGTTTTCCACAGAGGTTGTACTGGTTTACACTCCCACCAACAGTGTAGAAGTGGTCTCTTTTTGCCACATCCTCTCCAGCATGTTATTTTTTGAGTTATTGATGATGACCATCATGACTGGAGTTAGGTGATATCTCAGTGTAGTTTTAATTTCATTTCTTTGAAGACTAGTGAAGCTGAACATTTTTTCATGTATCTGTTGGCTATTATATGTCTTATTTTGAGAACTGTCTATTCATATCTTTTGTCTACTTTGAAATGGTGCTGTTTGTTTTTTTCTTTTCAACATGTTTGAGTTCCTTGTAGATCCTAGATGTTAGGCCTTTGTCAGACGAAGAGTGGCAAATATTTTTTTCCCAGTCTGTGGGCTGTCTCCCTGCTCTCTTGATGATTTCTTTGGCTTTGCAGGAACTTGTCAGTTTGATGAGGTCCCACTTGTCTATCTTATATCTAATGGCATGGGCACTTGGGGTTTTGATCAGGAATTGGTTGTCAGTTCCAATTTCCATAAGAGTGTCTCTTGCATTTTCTAAGGTTCTTATAGTTTGAGGTTTTATGTTTAGGTCTCTGATCTATTTAGAGTTGATTTTTGTGTATGGGGATAGGTAGGAGACCTATTTCAATCTTCTGCATATGGTCAGTCAGTTTTCCCAGCACCATTTAGGTTCTCCTCTCCCCAGTAGTTGGTGGTGGAGGCTTTGTTGAAGATAAGTTGGTTGAGAAATTGAGGTTTTGCTTCTGGAATCTCTAACCTGTTCCATTGGTCAGTATGCCTGTTCTTATACCAATGCCAGGCTGTTTTGATTATTATAGCTTTATAATAAAGTTTAAAGTCTGGGAGTGTGATACCTCCTGTTTTTTGTTGTTGTTGTTGAGGATTGTTTTGGCTATTTGTGGTTGGTTATGTTTCCATATGAATTCCTGTATTGCTGTTTCTAGGTCTGAGAAGAATATTGCTGGTAAGCTGATGGGTATTGCATTAAATCTGAGGATTGCCTTAGGTAGAACGGACATCTTAACAATGTTGATTCTTCCAATTCATGAACATGGAATATTTTTCCACTTGTCTGTGTCATCTTTGATTTCTTTGAGCAGTGTGTTGTTGTTTTCACTGTAAAGGTCTTTCATGTCTCTGGTTTAGGAAGATGCCAAAATATTTCATTTTTTTTTTTTTTTTTTTTTTGGTGGCTAATGTGAATGGAATTGTGTTTTTATTTGGGTTCCTGTTTGTTTATTATTAGTGTATAAAAATGTGATTATCTTTTGCACATTTATTTTATACCCTGAGACTTTGCAAAGTCCTTTATTAGTGCAAAGAGGTTTTCTGACAGATTCTCTTGGGTTTTTGAGGTACAGAATCATGTCGTCTGCAAAGAGGGTTAATTTGATTTCCTCTTTTCCTATTTGGATATCCCTGATCACCTTCTCTTCTCTAATTGTTCTAGCTAGAACTTCCAAAACTATGTTTAACAGGAGGGGTGAGAGTGGGCATTCTTGTCTTGTTCCAGTTTTCAGGGGAAATGGTTCTAATTTTTGTCTGTTTAGCAGTATGTTGACTGTGGGTTTCTTGTAGATGGCTCTTACTATTTTGAGGTATGATCCATCTATGCCTAAATGTTCAAGGGTTTTTATCAAGAAGGGGTGCTAGATTTTATCAAAAGCTTTTTCTGCATCTAATGATATAATTATGTTGTTGTTTTTTTAAACATAATGTATTTGATTATGTTTATGGTCTTATGAATGTTGAACTAGCCTTGCATCCCAGGGATGAAGCCTACTTGGTTGTGGTGGATGACTTTTTGATAGGTGTTATTGAATCTGGTTTGCTAGAATCTTGTTGAGAATTTTGGCATTTATATTCATCAAGGATATTGGCCTGTAGTTCTCTTTCTTTGTTGGATTTTTACCTGGCTTGAATATCAATGAGATGTTAGCTTCATAAAATGATTTGGGTAGTTTTCCATCTTTCTCAGTCACCTGGAATACTTTCAATAGGATTGGTATCAGTTCCTCCTAGTATGTTTTGTAGAATTCTTGTGGAAAGCCATCTGGTCCAGGGCTTTTTTTGTAGGCAGTTTTCTCATGACATAGCAATTTCCTGTATTGCTATTTGTCTATTTAGGGTCTTAATTTCTTCTTGTTTCAACCTGGGGAGGTTGTGTGATGTCAGAAAGTCCTACATTTCCTTTAGGTTTTCGAGCTTGTTTCCATACAAGTGATAATCTTTTGTATTTCTTCAGGGTCAGTTGTGACTTCATCTTTTGTGTTTTGAATTGAGTTTATTTGGGCTTTTCCTCTTTTTTTTCTTGGCCATTCTAGCTAGAGGACCATCAATCTTGTTTATTCTTTCAAAGAACCAGTTCTTTGTTTCATTGATTTTTTTTGTGTTATCTTTTTGTCTTCTATGTCCTGGATTTGGGTTTTTATTTTGGTGATCTGGATTTTTCTTCCGAGACTAGGGTTTTGGTGGTCTTGCTTTTCCAGCTTCCTTAGGTGACTTGTTAGGCTGTTAACTTGTGATCTTTCCATTTTCTTCATGTGTGTTTGGAGGGATAAGAATTCCCCTCTTACAACTGATTTCATGGCATCCCAGAGGTTTTGGTAAGATGTTTCTTCATTTTCATTTGTTTCCAGATATCTTTTAACCTCTGTTTTGATTTCCACATTGACCCAGGAGTTGTTTAGCATCATGCTGTTTAGTGTCCATGTCTTTGTGGGTTGGGGGAAACTTTTTTGGTGTTGATATTTATTTTTATTCTTCTGTGGTCTGAGAAGGTGCATGTCAAAATTTCAGTCTTATGACATTTGTTTATGCTTGATATATGGCCAAGGATGTGGTTGATCTAAGAGTGTTCCATGCAGTGATGAGTAGAATGTATATTCTATGGTCGTTTGGGTGGAATGTTCTGTAGATATCAAATAAGTTCATTTGGTCAAGAGTCACACTGAGGTTCTGAATCTCCTTGCTGATTTTTTGTCTTGATGATCTGTCTAGGGTTGTGAGTGGAGTATTAAAGTCCCCAGCTATGATAGTGTTAGAGTCAATATCTTTTTTAAGTTTGCCTAGAGGCTGCTTTATGAAAGTTGGTGCTCATATGTTGGGGCATATATGTTTAGGATTGATATTTCTTGTTGATGGATTGAACCTTTTATTATTATGCACTGACTTCTGTATCTTTTTAAATTTTTGATAGTTTAAAGGGTATTTTGTCTGATATTAAGATAGCAACTCCTGCTTTTTTTTATGTTCCATTTGCTTGAAATTTTGCTTCCCGTCCTCTTACTTTGAGTCTGTGAGTGTCCTTACTGGTGAGATGAGTCTCTTGGGGACACAATATTGTTATCTCATGAGATTTTATCTATTTTGCCATTCTATGTCTTTTCAGTGGTGCATTTAGTCCATTCACATGCAGGCTAATTATTAAAATGTGAGAGTTTATCCCTGTCATAAGGTTCTTATAGAGCTTTTGCTGTTCCTGTTTGTTGTCTTTCTTTTGATTTTTGGGTTGATTTGTGTGTGTTTTCAATCTTTTTCCTGCACTCTTGTAAAGAATGTTTTCTTTCTTTTTTCCTTTTCTTCTGTGTTTAATACTTTCTTAAGTGTTTCTTGTTGAGGTGATCTAGAGGCAGCATAAGATCTTAGGGATTGAATGTCTGGGAATGATTTTACATCTTTCTCACTGATGAAGCTTAACTTAGCTGGGTAGGTTATTCTTGGTTGAAATTGTTTATCTTTGAGAACTTTGAAGATTGGGCTCCAAGCTCCCTAGTCTGAAGTGTTTTTGTATATAAATCTGCTGCTATTCTAATTGGTCTTCCATGGTAGGAAATCTGACCTTTTTCTCCTTCTGCCTTTAGAATTTTTTCTTTTATACCTACTTTGTTTAGGCGAATTATTATGTGTCTTGGAATTGATTTTCTCATTTGTTGTCTTGCAAGCATTCTCTGAGTCGCTTGTGTTTAATTTTTGCATCACTGACGAGATGAGGGACGTTTTCTTGAATAATTTCATGAAATATTTATTCCAGGGTGGTCTCTGTCTCTCTTTCCGCCTCAGGAAGTGCAATTACTCTTAGGTTTGGCCTCTTGAAATAATCGCTCATCTCTTGTAAGTCTTGTTCTGTCTTTTAAAGCTTCTTTTCTATGTTTTTGACAGTTTGGGTTAGTTCTATGTTTTGGTCCTCAAGTTGTGAGATTCTTTCTTCTGCTTGGTTAATTCTGCTTTCTGTGATTATTAGTTTGTTATTTTGCTGTTATCTCAGTTATCAACTCCCTATTTTCCTCTTGTCACTCCTCAATTCTTTTTATTGTCTCTATTAATGGCTTGATGTCTGAGTTTATAGTTTGTGACCCGTCATTCTGGGTGTTCTTCATTGTTTGTGTTCCAAAGTCTGTTTTCTCAGTATCTGACCTCCCAGGGGTCTGTGTGAGACCTGTATTCTTCTTTTGGTTTTTCTTCATTTGTGTAGATGTTTCTCCCCACTTTTTCCCCCTTCTTCTTTAATTCAGTTGTTCAGGGATGATGGGTTGCTTTCACTTCTGTTTGCTCGTTCTCCTATTCTTCTTTATGTGAATCCTCTAGCTTTGTTCAGTTCTGAAGCTGGACTGTGGGTTGGGGGCTATACTCTTTTTGCAGTTTTGAGATTTAATTGAGGGGGGATCTGTGATTCAAAATCTATCTGCAAATCCCAGTATCCACCGATAGGTGTATGGGTACCCTGGAACCCCCTTCCTACTGCCTTGCAATCTGTCCATGCAGTGGTGGTGTAAGTTTGCTCCCTAAAAGCAAAATGACATAAGATAAATGAAAAGAATGGAAAAATCAACGGAGGGGGGAAGCAAGAGAAAGGTGAAGAGAGAGAAGAGTAAGAGGGAAGACAAACAGATGTACCAACTAACAAATGAAAAGAGGCACAAAGACAGAAAAGAGTAAAAACAAACAAAAAAACAACAAAAAAAACCCTAAAACAATAGATAATCATACAAACATACAATCCAAGAAAACTTCCCATACACAAACAGGAAATCTAAAGGTTAGTAAAAAAATCAATAAAATAACAGAACCTAAGCAAGTATGAAAACATTATCAAAAACAGAAATAAAGAGAAAAAACTAAAACAAAAAACAAACAAAAATGAGCAAAACAAACAGACACAACATAAGAAAATAAAAACAAATAAAAATAACGACTCAAGCTCCCTCTGAGGTCCAAAGTCCAACGTCCTTTCAGTTCTGATCTCTAGCCCCTCCCCTCTGCTGTCAGCGTAGGCAGACAGGGTTGCTCATAGCTTGGGTCAGATGCTCCAGGTCTACTTTGGAAGGAGGGTGGATCAGATCTGGACTCAGCCTGTTTGCTGCCTGTCAAGTCTGCCACTCAGATCTGACCTGTCTGTGTCCGATCCAGCATGAGGATGGGGCTTCTGTCTCTCCCAGTTTGGTGAGATTACCAAGTTGGAGGTTGGGTAGAGCTGGGCAGAGCTGGGCGGGGCAATGCAGATCTCTGCCTGGTCCTGAGACAGAGAAAATGGTTGGGTTGCTGTCTCCTCACTGGGCATGGGGCTCCTCTCTGGCTCTCTCCAATCCTCTCTCTTCACTGATCAGATCCGGACCTCCAGCTGATCCACTATAACAGGTGATGCGGTGGGCCAGGTACCAGGTGATGAGAATCAGCTGAATTTGGCAGGCTTTTCTCAGGAGCATCCCACAAAGGATCTTTCATGCCTGTGCTGTAATCTCAGGGTGGTGGGGGCTTGCAATCACCCTCAGAGGGGTCCCTGGGTGCATGAACCTGAGTCTCCCCTCAGAAGGGCTTTCACTCTCTTACTTTCCCATGCCTACTCATGCCAAGAGTCTTTATGGACACTTGCTTTTGTCCGGTGAACATCTTAAGCTCCGCCCCATACAGAACAACTTTTAATGTGGCACAGGAATTTTCTTAATAGACTCAAATATCCTTTGTCTTATAAAATTTAAAAAGTCAAAAGTAAATAAACTTGAATCTATGTTTAGCAATTAATATTTCAGTATTTTATCTTATTTAGAGATGACTCATATTTTATGGATATCTGGTATTTAATTTAACATGAAATTTTAAGTTACATAAACATTTATTCATAAATATTTCTCTTTTACATTTACCTATTTTATTTATTTTAACAATTATACCTAGGTTACTTATAAAAATGAGATATTAGCCAGAGTTAATCACTATTTTAAGTATTTTTTTCCTGTCAAAATCCAGCTCAAAAGTTAAACTATTATGCGTTGTCTACAGAAAACCATGGGCATTGCATGGTGCTCTCATCTGTACATTTGTTTTTAAGTAAAACTCATACTTCTATGATCTTAAAACACTTAACAGAGACAAATATAACCCTGTCTCGACAGAGAATTCAGGCCCCCTCAAAATGTGTTAACAATTCTGAAGACATCTTCATTTTTATTTTATCAACAAATTGAAAATCAGCTTACTTATCAAAGATTTACTTAAATCATATGGCCTAAAAGGCATTTGGGTTAGTTACTATATTTCTGACTAGTTACTTTATTTAAGCACTTTTTTTCCTCCTTAAGCTGATAGAGCTCTTTTATATATTTTGGTGGAAAAAGTCATATATATATATAACATTAAAAAAATCATAAAAACATACACATGAGCAAAAACAAATATTTTTCAGGTTTTAGTTTTAAAAATGTAGTCATTAGTAAAACACAGTAGCATAAATTCACTGGTTTATAAGAAGAGAGTTGGAACCAAATTATATATCTGACAAAATGGGATAAGGCTAAACTTTGAGATTTTTCATTTATCCTAATAAGTAATTTTACTAAGGCTGTGAACCAAATTTTGAGTGAGTTACCAATATAATACAAAGAATATTTGTGAAAATGTGACTGAATGAGAGTTGTTGTGACAAGGTCCCTACAGTATCTCTCTTGGTCTCAATTCCTTGTCCTTGAAGATAAGAGTATTACTTTTCCTTCTACTATAGGAAGGATGTCTTTTACAAGGGAATTTCATCTTTTACTTTTAAGGAACAGTATGAAGGTCAAAATAATTTTTTTGTACTTTCTGTTTTTTAAATGTCCTTTCTTAAATAGTCAGTATGACAGACTAGCTGAGGAATTTTGGGAAAAAAGGGAGTTTAGCTTAGAGAAGAATAAAGAGGAGGTGGTGTAGGAAGGGGAGATGAGGGCTCTGGAGAGAAGAGTCCCTGCTAGGTTTGAGACAGGAATTAGCTGCACAACAATCCTTTGAGTCCTGAATGCATTTTGGAGCCTCGACATACAAATTAAGATATGTGTCCTATTTGTACTCAATGATTTTATAGCTATGGTCTTTTAGTTTGGTTCTGAAAACAAAAACAAAAACAAGTTGTATGAATGATCCATATAATATTTGAACATGTCACAGCTGGAGTATAAAAGGAAGGAAGTATTTTGGCATGTCTTTGAAATTTGAGAGCCCAAATTGTAAATAAATTCATCTAGGTGATTTTGTTTAATGCCAAATACACAAATGTTGAAATAAAATCCAAGTGCATAAATGAACCAAAGATAAAGTACTCAACAGGAAGGACAACAAGCTTTCTTTAAAAGGAGAAAAAAATAATCCCCCATAAACAAGTGACCTCATAACCAGGATGAAAAAAATCCCTCATAAATAAGAGGCCTCATAACCAGAGGGACAAAGTGCCTTATTAAACAGGAGGCCACATAAACAGAAGGGGGAAAGACCCTTCTGAAACAAATCGCAAATAAACTTCAAGAATTCAGCCAAAAGAAAACTAGGAATTTGATCCAAGAGAGCCTTACTAGGTAGAAAAAGGCAACCCAAAGAAATGGAAGGAGGAGGCATTAAAGGGCTCAAGTAGGGATTTCATGTGAGGTAGTTCCAGGAATCATTATTCTTTTCGAGTTGAGTCTGCTTCAGACCTTGTTTTTAACACCAAGTATGTAATAGTCAAATAAAAATATAGAGACATGCCGGGCTCGGTGTCTCAGCCTGTAATCCTGTGCCTTTGGGAGGCTGAGGTGAGTGGATTGCCTGAGCCCGCGGGTTCGAGACCCGCCTGGGCAGCAAGACCTTATCTCTACAATAAATCAAAAAATCAGCCGGGCGTGGTAGTGCATGCCTGTAATTCTGGCTACTTGGAAGGCTGAGGCGGAAGGATCACCGGAGCCCAGCAGGTCGAGGCTGCGGTGGCCAGGAGCGGCCACTGCACTCCAGTCTGGGCGACAGAGTGAGACTCCAACTCAAAAAAAAAAAAAAAATATATATATATATATATATATTTATATAAATTTATATAAATCTATCTATCTATCTATATATATATATAGAGAGAGAGAGAGAGAGAGAGCGAGAGAGAGAGACAAATTTTTAAACAAAATGTTTTGTTTGGGAAAACAAAATTGCAATTTGGGGCATACACATAGATCAAGGTGATATTTGTTATGTTGGAAGGACAAAGAGAAGATTGGGAGTTTTATTAGAAAGAGAAATGTGTATTTATTTGAAAAAAAAGAAATCATTGACTCTAGCAAAATTTTTGGGAACTGACAACCTGTGATCAGTGAATGACAGTGGCAGGTAAAACTAGTCAATGCCATGGTTGTACATTTCAGCAGCTACTGGGTTAAACTGATTTTAAGGGTATAGCAGATCATTTTAGCAGTTGGCTTTGGAGATAATCCTTGGGCAGGTGTTTTGTATTCTAGGGGCTTTTATTCTGCCTGATCTTTCAACTCTAATTTAGTTGGGTATGACACAATAACTCCAATCATATGATTAATTTTCATAATCATAACTTTTTTTAATCTAATACAATTATCCGAATTGCTTGGTTAGCTGGTTTTTTAAAAATCTTAAAAAAAAAATTAAATTAAATGTTTTTAAATTATAAAGATGTGAGGTGCAATTCAGGGTTAGGTATACAAACGTTGATTAAACAGGTACCCTTATTGATGAGGTATGCCCCTCCTTCCCACTAGCAGTTTCCCTCAACTGCCAATCCCACTCCTCTCCCCTGACAGTTTCCCACTACTGCCAATCTCTTTCTTATGGTATTATAATTGTTCAAGTTCTGCTTATGAGTGAGAACATATGGTACTCTGTTCTTTGTTTCTGTGATAGATCACTTAGTATGATCGACTCCAAGTCCATCCAAGATGCTGCAGAGTCCATATGTTTGCCCTTCTTTATGGCTGCATAACATTCCATTGTGTATATGTAACATGGTTGGTTCCATGTTTTGCTATTGTGAATAGAGCTGCAACAAACATGTGTGCAGGTATCTTTTTTGTAGAATGATTTGAGTTCCTCTGGGTATATCCCCAATAGGAGAATTGCTGGGTCATATGGAAGGTCAATTTCTAGTTCTTTCAGAAATCACCACACTGTCTTCCAGAGTGGTTGTACTAGTTTGCATTCCCACCAGCAGTGTAGAAGTGTTAGAATCACATGATTATCTCATTAGATGCAGACAAACTTTTGATAAAATTCAGTATTGCTTCTTGGTAAAAACCCTCAAACACCTAGGTATAGGAGGAACATAACCTCAAAATATAAGTGCCATCTATGATAAACTCACAGATAACATATTGCTAAATGGACAGAAACTGGAAACATTTCCCCCTGAAAACTGGAACAAGACAAGGCTGCCCACTCTCACCCCTCTTGTTCAACATTGTGTTGGAAGTGCTAGCTTGGGCAATTAGACAAGAGAAGAATATTAGGGTATCCAAATAGAAAAAGAGGAAGTTGAGTTATCCCTCTTTGCTGATGATATGATCATATACTTTGAAAATCCAAGAGAATCTGTCAAAAACCTCCTGGCACTGATAAAGGACTTTGGCAAAGTTGCAGCTTACAAAATAAATGTGCAAAAGGCAGTTGCATTCACCAACAACAAGCAGGCAGAGACCCAAATTAAAAGCACAATCCCATTCACAATAGCCATACACACACAAAAAATTAAATACCTCAGCATCTTCCTAATTAGAGAAGTGAAAGACCTGTACAATGAGAACTACAAAACACTGCTCAGAGAAATCCAAGAAGACACAAACAAGTGGAAAAATATTCCATGCTCATGGATAGGAAGAATCAACATTGTTAAAATGTCCATCCTATAAAGGCAATCTACGGATTCAACGCAATATCCATTGAGTTACCAATATCATTCTTCTCAGACCTGGAAATGACAATACAGAAAATCATATGGAAACACAAATGACCACGAATAGCCAAAACAATACTTAGCAAAAGAAACAAAGCAGGAGGTATCACACTTCCAGACTTCAAACTTTACTATAAGTCTACAGTAATCAAAACAGCCTGGTATTGGTACAAGAACAGTCACATAGACCAATGGAACAGGATAGACATTCTGGAAGCAATGCCTCAATTCCTTAACCAACTCATCTTTGACAAAACCTCCAACAACAACCACTGGGGAGAGGTTAGCTGTTACTGACTTTTTTCCTTTAAGAAATTCCTATATGCCTTCTTTAGATTGTATTCACAAGGAAAATGAAGTATACATATTAATTTAAAGACAATTTAAGATAGAATATGATGTAGTGGTATCACAGCTCTAAAATGTAACATACAAATGAATTCATCAATTCATTTTTTAATCTTAGACAAAGCAATCTAAAAGGTGAAGAAAGGTTAATCTGACATAAATGCTAACTTTTAATTGGTATATTAATGCATGACAAATTTTAAGCACAAAATATTTTCAGTAGACTATTCTTAAGCATTTTTTTCTAAATGAAACTCATAAGCTAGTAGATAGAAAAAAACCTTATAGTTTGTACAGTGTCATAACTTTGCCCACTAAATTTTATAAAATTTATGCTTAGATATTTAGAACATGATACCATGGGACATGCTAAGTTGAATGATAAACTAGTTGTAGCTAAATCTTGAGGTTTTAATAACTACAGATGACAACATAAATGGCATTCTACTAGCACTGGTTGTCCATTTTTCTCCATGTTCTGCTTTAGACAGAACATGGCACATTCACTCAACTGTGATGTCTATGTGGGATAATCTCAGACATGTCCTGTAAAATGAAGATTTCAAGTCATCGCCATAATTCATGGAAGTTCCTACAACTCATAATTTACTCCCAGTTTTTGAGGATTTCCTTGAGCTGTGTTTTAGGCCTGTATTACCTGATTAATTGGCTCAATTTTCCACTTATACATGGATATGACCTATAATGAGGAACAAAATAACTTGACTAATGAAACTGAAGATTCCAATATGGCATGGCTTAAAAATAACATGACTTTTGTAGTTCTTTTTAACTTTTAGAATTTGTCGTGCTAAAAATAAAAACCTGTCAATGGTACTCTTTTTCTATAGTCCACAGGAGAAGGAGCTGTTAGACAAGCTGGGTAATAACCTGTAATGCCAAGAAGATAGTCACATTTAATCTTATCTTGAAGACTCTGTGTCCATATTTCACATATTGTAAGAGCAAACTTATAACCTAGGACTTCACCAAGAAAGAAGAAAAGTAAAATGATCAAAACTCTGATATGAAGATTTCTCCATTTAAGAATTAAATTTCAGCTGGGCTCGGTGGCTCAGCCTGTAATCCCACGCTTTGGGAGGCTGAGGTGAGTGGATTGCCTGAGCCAGCGGGTTCGAGACCCGCCTGGGCAGCAAGACCTCATCTCTACAATAAATCAAAAAATCAGCCAGGCGTGGTAGCGCGCGCCTGTAGTTCCGGCTACTTGGAAGGCTGAGGTGGAAGGTTCGCTGGTTGAGGCTGCGGTGGCCAGGAGTGGCCACTGCACTCCAGTTTGGGCGACAGAGTGAGACTCCAACTCAAAAAAAAAAAAAAAGAATTAAATTTCTGGCTAGTTATATAAAAAGTAAATCACTTCTTATTGCGACCCCTAAGGAAAAGTACATATTCATTATTGCTAAAACACCTGAGGTGTTCCCAGGTATCCATATTGATTAATTTCATCTGCAAAGAAATATGGATGCAGATCTGTTTTTAGTTGCAAGC
This sequence comes from Carlito syrichta, assembly GCF_000164805.1. NCBI lineage: Eukaryota > Metazoa > Chordata > Mammalia > Primates > Tarsiidae > Carlito > Carlito syrichta. The sequence continues at coordinate 487,760 of NW_007253742.1, read as the reverse complement.
TAATCTGCATGTTAATGTTTGATTTTTTTTTTATTTTTAATAAGGGACTTTGGAGAAGTCATCATTAGAGGTTGCTGTTTAAATTAATTGCAACAAAAGTCAGGTGCTGTGGCTCATGCCTGTAATCCCAGCACTTTGAGAGGCTGAGGTGAGAGAATTGCCTAAGCCCAGGGTATGAGACCAGCCTGGTCAACTTGGCGAGACCTCGTCTCTACATAGAAAAAAAAAATTAGCTGGGTGTGGTGGCGCATGCCCGTAGTTCCATCTGCTTGGAAGACTGGGGCAGAAGGATCACCTGAACCCAGTAGGTCGAGGCTGCGGTGGCCGTGAGCGTGCCACTGCACTACAGCATGAGCGACAGTGAGACTATAACATACACACACACAAACACACAAAAACAAAATTAATTGCAACATGAAAAACCAAAGGCCCCTGACTTCTGTTCTAAGGGTCTAATTTGTGAGAATATCTCTATGCACTCTAAGAGTTTATGTAGATTAGCGTTTGGTGGTGTTGTGAGAACTTCTCTATAGCTGTCCTTGTAGGCACATCAGGGAAAAGTAATGAACTCAGTATTAATAAGATTTATTTAAATAAAAGTAACACAAATTGATTGCTAGATAGCTCATAGAAGGGAAGTCTGAATAATGTGGTTTGGAAGAAGCTAGGAACCCGGAAAGCTCTAGGAAATTTAGAGAGAAATAACTGTTTAATTAATAATTTCATCAGGGTATTGTAGCTAAATAATTAAGTTGTATTTCTCCCTGAACTTGTGTTGCTTTCTAAATTCCTAAATCCCCAGAGATGCTCATTAATTAAGCTTGGTTTATGTGTTTACTGTTAGTCTAAAGAAGAAAGCATTATGCCTGGCATACCAAGACAGATTAGTATTTGAGGGGTGTGTGTATGTATGGGAGAGAGGGGTGAATTTTATTTAGGAAATCATGGCCTCTAGATCAAAGTGGGAATTGATCTATGCATGAGCAAAATCTATATTTTTTACTACTCTTTACGAATATTTCATCAGATTTAAAAATGCAGGAAATGCAGATTACCTAGAATAAGGCATTTAATACTGTTTCATACTGTAGTGTATTGCTTTATTGGTCAACAGAGAAATAAGGAATGCCAAAATTATAAGCTTCTCTCTAGAATTATTAGATATGTGTTACTCTGAGTTACTAAGTCAGAGTGGAGAAACATTAAGCCTAAAGATGTTCCTGGAGACAATATAGCCAAGCAATTAGGACATTTCTCAAAAGAGAGGAGGACTTTTGTGTTGTCCATAGAGGAGGAATGTGTTTTCAAGCTTCTGGACAGAATATTTCACTTCTGAATGTTTTACTATGTGAGGCCTCTGCTCTGATTCATCTTAGCATGTTATATTTGTCAGCAGTCATGTTGAGAGCACTGTGGCAGCTTTCCGTGCATCCTTTAGCTAAAAGGGTAAAGGTTATTCCAAAGGTCAGAGAACAGTGATTCATCTCCAAATAGCCTGATGGAATTGTAGTTCCAGAAATGCAGAGCAGAGCTCAGAGCCAGCTACTGAGACTCTGAAGTGTAACTTTAGCTTGGTTAAATTCTTGGTGGAGAAGATGGCATAAGAAAAAGGGTTATGGTTATATAACAATGATTATATTTGGTTTCAAAACATTTACTTACAAAATGATATTCAGGGGCATGTAATCACTGTAAAATTATAGAGTGTAACTTTCCAATCAAGCTGTATATAATCATCAAAGCAAAGGAAGGAATAAAGTCAGTTCAGTTTAGATCTGTGAGCCATGCTTATAGGAAAAGACTGGTTTCTACTAGTAGCTTATCTTCCACTCACTCCTATTTTGACAGTCAAATCATTAAACTCTCATGTGGCCCAGTTTCTTCAGTTGCAAAAGCAACATAATAATGTGTATACCTAACTCAGAAGATCTTTACAGGGAAAAACTAAGGAAGTCTTTCTTTAGTGTCTTTTAAATTTTATTTTAAAGAACAGGTTGCTATTAAAAGGCATTAAAAATATTTAGAGGTTGCTTGTGGCCTAAACATTTAGGTAATTGAGGTCTATTATTTTCTTTGATTTGCAATATGATGTTTATATTATACTACCTTATAATGGGTTTTTATAAACTGACTATATGTTCCATGTGGTACCTGACATATGGCCTTGCTAAGATATTTTAATAATATTTTAATAATAAAATAGTAACATCAACAATAATTATTTTGAGTTATTCTGTGATAGACACCGTGATAAGCATATTATGTGCATTTACTAAAAGCAATTGCAAAACAATCTGCTGAGGAGACAGTGTGATGGCCAGTTTTTGAGATGGAAGACTGGGGCTTGAAGAGTTTGAAAAGTTTGTTATCTGGTTTGTAAGTAACAGGTGCAGAATTCAAACCCATCTCTGGTTCCACAGCCTATGCTCTAGGCCACTGTTATGATCAAGAATTGTGGGCCCTAAAGTTCCTATGTTGATATCCTCATTCCCAATACCTCAGAATGTAACCCTATTTGGAGATAAGGTCTTTAAAGTGCTGATGAAGTTACAGTGAAATCATCAGAGGGGTTTTTAATCCAATGTGACTGATGTCCTTTTATGAAGATAAAATTTAGACAGAGGGAAGACCGTGAGAAGAATCTGCAAGCCAAAGAGAGAAGCCTCAGAAGAAACTGATCCTGCTGACACCCTGATCTTAGACTTCTAGCCTACAGAATTGTGATAAAGTTAATTTGTGTTGTTTAAAATTGTCTGTGGTATTAGTATGCCAGACCAAGCATGCTAATATAATCACCATGATACCTTGTCAACTTATCAAAAAGGAAAGATGTCCAGCCTGGAATTCCTTAGCTGGCTTGAGAAAGTCATCAGGTCAAAGACAAATAAGTTCAGCTCTTTTCTATCTCTATTCAATGTCGTATAATTATAGAGCCTTCTTTTCATCTTTCCTGTGGTAGATTGCCTTATTGATCAACAAATATTCAGTCCTCTCATCTCCATGGGAGGAATATATCTTTCTGTCCCACTGATGTTTCCTTGGTCACGTGACATACTTCAGCCATTGAGGTACCAGCAAATGAGAGGAAAGCATACATGTGTTTGCCCACTAGCCTTACCTTTCTTGCCTCTGAACTTTGGACTTCAGAACAAACACACATAAATAGAGCCCAGCCTGCTGCTTGAAGCAAGAGTTCGGCCTGACTCAGCCAAGTTATGACTAACTCCAAGATTTGTAAGATAATTTTTTGTTGTACAAACCTATTGATATTTGAGGTGGATTCATGTGTGTGTGTAGTATTATTGTGGCAATATCTAATGCACATATTATGATTTTATTCTATGATATACTAGCGACACATTATATCTGAGTTAGATTGTATAATGAAAGTCTTCATCAGTTTATTTTGTTTAATTTGAGATAAATTCTCACACCAATTGTTCTCCAAATATTGTCCATATTCCAGAGATCAGTTTTAGAGATTTATTCCATCACGTTTAAAAGTTTACTGGTCTTATGGAGTCTCTTTCTAAAGGGAGACTTGGGCAGAAGAACAACTTTCCAAGATGTAGTGAGCAAATGTCTTATTATTATTAATTGTTTAAACAGTTGAAACAGGATGGAACCTGTCAGAGGAAAAGGACATTGAAGAGGGAGAAAAATATATAGCGGAGAGCCAAGAATGAGGAAATGAACAACACCAAAGACAAACTCCAGGCTCTTTACTCTTTGTCAAGCATCAACTATGGTCCCATTGTAGCATAGTTCCAAACTGGGAATAACTAATATTCATTCACTGAAGAATTAACAAATACATTATAGTATATTTGCACAATAAAATATCTTATGGCACATGTTATGAATTAAATCGTGTTCCCTCCAGGCCTAAATTCACATGTTGAAGTCCTAACTCCCAGTACTACAGAATTTGGTCTTATTTGGAAATAGGATTGCTGCAGATATAATTAGTTAAGCTAAAATCAGGTCATAATGGAATGGGGTGTGACTTTAATCCAATATGATTAGAGTCCTTACAAAAACAATGCCATGTGAAAAAAAGAGATAGAAGCACACAGGGAGAATGTGACATAAACAAAGGCAGAGGTCGAGATGAAGCATCTACAAGCCATTAAATGCCAAAAATTATGATTAAGCCATTTGAAGCCAGGAGAGAAGCACAGATCAGTTTCTTCCTCATATCCCTCAAAAGGAACCCACTGTGCTAATACCTTGGTCTCAGACTTCTAGTCTTTAAAATTATGAGAAAATACATTTATATTGTTTAAGCCACCCAGTTGGCAGTACTTTGTGACAGCAGCACTTAGAAACCAGTACAGCTGTGAAATGTACTGCCTTCTATGATGTGCAATAGCAAGAATGATTCTATATTGACTATATTTTTGAGTGGATGAAGCTAGACACTAAGTATATACTATAGAAGTCCATTTATATACATTTCTTTTCTTTTTTTATTTTAAAGATGTGGTGTACAATTCAGGGTTAGAAATGCAAAAGATCAGATCTGTGCAGGTAAAGTTTGGACCTTACTTTGGTCCCCATTTCACCTGGTTTGAGATTAGGTACCCTTATTGATTATGTGTGCTCCCCCCTCCCCTGGCAGTTTCCCACTGCTGCCAATCCCTTTCTTATAGTATTATGATAATTGTTCAGGGTCCGCTTATGAGTGAGAACATGTGGTACTCAGCTCTTTGCTTCTGTGATAGATCCCTGAGTATTGTAAACTCTAACTCCATTCAAGTTGCTGCGAAGTTCACAATTTTGTCCTTATTTATGACTGTGTAGTATTCCATCATGTATTCTATCAATTTCCTACACAAGGGAAATTAATTTGTAGTAGCTCCTTTCGAGTGAATGAATATTATATAGGCTATAGGGAGACTTTCTGGGTTCTGTCATATTCTATTTCTTAACTGTGAAGTGGTTACATAGCTGTGTTTATTAAGCTGTATTCTTATGTATCTTTGTATGTTTCACATCAATACAGATTTAAAAAATACACATTAACAAAGACATGTAGCAGGGGAAAGAGATTGAACCTAGAGGATTTGAAAGCAATATTTGACATTGTAAATAAGTGTCTGAAATGGGGACAAGGGCTCTCACTCAGAGCACTGTGGAGCAAATTGACATAGATAGGAGAAAAGGCAGTTCTATGCTTTCTGTGAAGACACTAGATACAGCATAATAGAAGTGGAGCTTATAAATTTTCTTCAGCTTCCACTTTATCAGAGTTCTTTTCTTTCCTTTATCTCAAGCAAAAAATGCAGTTTAGTATTTTAAAATACTGTTTTTGGCAAATCCCTTTGCATTTTCTAAAATTCCTTTGAAACACCATCCATTTCCCTGGCAAAGTCAGGGAGCTGTTAGGTCCATATGACATGACTCCTGTTGCTATGGTAATTGAATGTTTACTAGAGAAAATATTACCAGTTAATAATAGCCTGGATGGAAATAATAGCTACTGCTAGGCCTTCAGAGTTACACACCATCAATTTCCAATTTGCTGAAATAGGTGCAATTTGCTTTTTGAGTTTGAAAGTATTACTTTTTCCAGGCTTCCAGGATCCTTCCCCCACACCATGCACCACAGGTCCACACCCACACACCCGTATGCTTCTAAAGAATGTCCAGCTTGTCCAAACGGATGATAGAGAGAAGTTGTTGTGTCGGAGCCCTGTCATAATTTCAACAGTAGGAATAATGAATAAATTAGAGGGTTACTATTTACTGACTTTTGTTAATAGTGCAATCAGAGGGCATAATCATAGAAAGAGAGTACAATTCATGCTATTTCTTACACTCAACCTTTTCCAGAATCTCTCTCCAAAACAGCAAACCAACAAGCAGATGGGTTGAATTATTCTGTCAAAAATCATGCCTATGCACAACCAAAATACCTTTCAAGGTATTCAACTCACTCTCTCCCTGAGTCTGAACTATTTATAATTTGTTCATTGATTGGTTAACTGTTTCTTTCCATTATCTAGTCATTCAGCACACATTTATTGAGCCAGTCATCAACCCAGTTCCCAGGAATATAGACCCTGCCTCTGCTCTCAGAGTGGCTTGAAATATTTTGATGAAGTCGCCTCTTCTATCATCATCCTTCCCACTGAATGCCAACGAAGAGTGCAGTTCAGGAGGACATAGCTCACGACTCAGTTTCCATGTCCTTCCATTATCAGTCACCCCACCCACATGTTTAAGGCTGTTCACAAGCATGAGGGTATGTAGTCTGGTGCCTAGGCATGTGGGAGGGAAAATCTCTCCTCCAAAGTCAAGAAAGGAAACAGCACTCTTGAGAGTCTTGCTTATGCTTCCAGAGGAAGCCTGGAGAAACACTCAGCTACCATGACAACCATTTCTCTTACATTTTCTCCAGATCTTTGAGGGCAAAAAAATCAAAATCAGTGAGTGGACCATTTTGACTTTGGGTGAACATGAAATAAGAGAAAGTGGCCACCTTTGGAGACTGGATCTTTTTCTGTAAGCCAGTGCTTCTCAACATTTAGTATCCAAAAGAATTACTGAATGAAGAGGAGAAGGGTTAAATAAATAATAAATGCAGATTTCTGAATCCTGTCCCTGGAGACTATGATTCAGTATTTCCAAGAGTAGAGCTCAGGAGTTTGTGTGCTAACAAGCCCCTCAACCTTTTTTGAGGATGACAGTCCCCAGGTCACACATCTGCTAAAGAAGAGACTGGATGGTATTTTGGGTAATGTTACAGAGCAATCAGTGAACTCGATCCTGATGTGCATAAAGGCCAATACCATGGCATGGGATTTTAAGAAAAGAAAAGCTTTATTGAGAGTTAACTGGCAAAGAGACGTAAGAAAATGCTAAAAATCTATCTATCTTATCTGGAGACTGGGTCAGATTTTATAAGTATAATGTAAAGAGGCATTATCTAATTGGGTTTTGCAATGAAGTGATGCTGGGAGGCATGATTTGATTGGATTCTGCCATGGGTGACACCAGGGCTTGATCTGATTGAATCCTGCATCCTGCTATGCAATATCCACTTCTTAATTCAGTCCCCAGTCTCTGGTCTGAGCATGTAAATTCCACCCATGGTTGCGCACTTAGTTCTTTTAGGCATGCTCAGGTACATAACCTTCTACCCAAGGGACCGGGGTAACTGAAAAGCAACTCACAACTTTGTTGCATAAAAGTTAAGCCGGATTGATCTGGTGCTGTTGCAATAAAATGCTCTAAAACTGGAGCTTGAAGCAGCGAAACAGAAAGACAATCAGGTAGAACATGTGATAGTTAATTAGCCTGTATAACAGCAATGAATTTGGAGAGGGAAGAGATCTAGGACTCAGAATCAATGAAATTTTGAGAACGATTAAGTGTAGGAGAGTTACAAGCATGACTATATGCATTATCCTGAGAGAGGCACCTTAGATTAAGAACCTTCTCTTTGTATCTACTTTTCTGGGCCAGTGAGGACAGCTGTCCAGCCGAGCACCTATCCATAGATAGAGAGGGTTATTATGAATGAAAGAAAAAACACTTATGACATCTGAGTCTGTGGGAGAATGCACAGGTAATACTTCATTGTGGCCTCATTAAAAACGAACACATGTACAGATGGAGAAATTTTAAAATTTATTTGTGTTTGTGTTTCCCTTTGTGAGCATGGTGACAGGTTATGTTAGGAACCAAGGTTTGGGTTTGTTGGGAGTAAAGAGGAGAATATGGTAAAGGTTGGAGGTGGAAGTGATGCTGGCCACTAACTTGCAATTGATTAAGAGGTTGCTGAAGTAGACACGCTGATTTGACAATGATTATTCCGGAGTAGTATGGCCTGAAAGTAACTTGGATTATAGTTTTATGCTCTCTAATATTTCCTTTGTTGGTTAAAGTAAAGCTAATGATAGAAATTCTGCAGTGCTGGATCCAGAACCCGGATAAGGATGGAAGCAGCAAGTAGTCATATGGATAGTCAGAACATCTAGCAATGTGTGTTTGGCAGAGTTGGGACACAGAATCTGATGATGGGGACTGAAGTACTGTGAAATAGAAGGACCAATAGTCTGGATGTCTTTGTATGAGAAACCCTGTGCCACGAGCTCCCCTTTTTCCCATCAGAGCCTCACCCCTATCACTTAATCTGAGCGAGGATGTAAGGGGAGTCAATGGCATTTTGGCATCACCTGGGCCTGCCACCAGACCTGTGGGATTATGGAATGGAGAATATATGGCATTTATTTTAAAAATATACACCTTATTACTGTTTGCTTATAAGTTGCTTGTCTGACAACTAGTTTATGTAGTAACTAAGGTTAATGTCAAGGAAGCAAATACTGGGAGGCATATGTTCTAATAGGTGGGAAAAATAACTTCAAAATAGATGTCTTGGTTCTTTGATATTTATAATAAACATATATCCCTATTTTGAAGCATTTTTCTTTAGAACAGAGATTGGCAAACTCTGAGCCAAGTCTGTGAGCCAAGACTATCCAACCCAATTCCTTCACATGTTGTCTATGTTTGCTTTCTCCTTACAATGGCAGAGTTTTCTAGTTGACAGAGACTAGTCTGCAAATTCAAAATGATTTACTATCTAGCTTTTTTACAGAAAAAAGTTTGCCAACACCTACTTTAGAAGAATTCTTTGAAATACTAAAATCATTAGGAGATATTTTCTTCATGATTGACGTCAATTCATGAGGAACATTATCAATTTTGATAACTAAAATCATTATTGGGAGGGTGAGCATGCTATCTGGCTCTAAGTCGTTTGTGTTTTCAGATGAAGTACCTTGTGGGAATACCCTTCTCCTTCAAAAAGATATGCTGCCCTATAGGGAAAGGAGCTGTGAAAAGATGAACAAAGTGGTAGGGGCAGAAGGAAGGTGATATATCTGAACTTGGCCAAGACACTGAAAGGCAGATCTAGAGTGAGCATCAGGCAGTGAGAAGAAATAAAAAGTGCAAGTTTCCAGAGATTACTCATGCCAAGTTTGCTTGTCTCCTTACGCACAGTTTTCTTGTTCTAATTGGCACTGCTATGAGAATAGTGATGCCTAGGAAAACAGATTGTGGCTTTGATTTATTTTAGGAATTCTTACGGTCTTATCGTCTTTTTTTTTTTCCTGCCCTGTTACCAACCCTATGTTTAATCTCACAATTGCCTGGAGACTTGCAGCCTGGGTGCTGACAAATTTCTCAATAATAAGAAATTTGGTTTTGTGATAACTCTAGAATCTTGCCATGAGAGTGTCACTGGAGCAAATTTGTGAACTCGAAATATTCTCCGTCAGGTCATAAATTTTGGACATGGCACTAGCAAAGAGAAGATGGGAGAGCAGTAACTGTCAGGACCACATGGTTTCCAGTTAGAATGTAGTCAGTGTGACATTTTGTATGACACACTGTGTTCTCTGGGTAAAGATGTTTGTTCTTGAGAGTGAGAAGAAACTCTGCATTTCATTTGTGCCAATTAATGAATATCAAAAGGGGTGAACCCTGAGATGGAAATCAGTTTTGGATTTGAGTGTTGTTGGAAAGAAATAGAAATTGTGGTCCCTTATGTTGGTGGCACCATCTTAACAAAGTGAAAACAACATGTTTTTTGGTTTTACTTTTCAGTGGAAGACAGAAGATGATGTTCAAATCTGATATGTATGTGATATGAAAATTGTCATGCTTTTTAAAAAGAAAAACTTTCTGTATATAATGGAGTTGAAATACATGCCATCAAAATATGGAATGAAGTTGGTGAAAAGGTTAATTTATCTATTTTAGGATATTTCTAATTAAATACAGAGAAAGATGCAGCTTTCGTAAATGAAACTGAATAGCCATTAGAATTCTACAATGGTGCTATCTTTCTGTATTGTTTGGAGAACTTCATTATAGTATGAGAATCTTCCTTCATTTTGGTAGACAGTGAACTGTACTGGGACTAGTACTCTTTGAGCACTCTTTTTGTTCTTACTTATAATTGGATGCCTTTAGGTAGATCATTGTGTTTTTCTTGTTTGACCTTCTTATCTACACAATGACGAGATTGAATTAGATAACTTTAATTTTTTTAACCATTCAGAAAATAGTTCTTTGCTTCATTATGACCATGGACTCTGATCAGCATTCCTTTTCTTTCCTTTTATCCTCTGAGATGTTATTTTCTTTTAGACTGTCTCTTTAAAAGTAAACTATTTTATTTCAGATTCCTTATTTTTTATTATTTTTCTTTCTAGGTAGCTTCTGTGTTCAAAGTTTGCCTTCATGGAATTTGAAGATGCATAGGTTAGAGTCTCACCTCTTTTCCAAAACATCCCTAATAGATTATCATTTGATTCTACTTGGTCAGTTTCAGGGATAGAGAGAATGTTATGCTGGCTTAATTTTAATTGTGTCAGATATGACTAAAATCTTGTATGAGTCCTTGACACATTTTATTTAGCTAAGGGTACAGCTATTTTATTATTTTAAAGCCCATTTATTTGAGTAATGTAATAGGCTTATTACCTCTAGGAGAGTATATCACACAACCATTCCAACAAAAGCTTATGAATCATTATGATTTCATCAAGTTTGGAGAGAAGGAATGACTGACTGGTGGCATGAAACAATGCCAGAAAAATCAGAAAGCACATAGCTCTGCTTTTAACATTTGTGAAAGTGTTACATGTACAATTTTGCTTTCAACAAAGGGAGGGAGGGAAAAAAGGAGGGAGACAGAGAGAATTGGCCTAGCAATTATGGTGCACTGCCTGATATAATGAAGGGTAAGGTGATGTTCTGGGCTTCTGTGAAGAGCCCATTTGGGATGAGGTATCTACTTTTAAAATGATGACATATGAAGCCAGGACATCATATAATTTTGTTCTGACATAATTTTCCCTGCTTTATTCCAATTGTCTGGAAAGCACAGAATGAGATGGTGTAAAGTCATAAGCTCACAGTTATGTGGAAGCATTTAGCCAAGGGAAGGTTGACTGCTTGGAAGCTTGTTTTATAACACATACTGGGTTTGACTCTGCCTTTCTGAGAAAATTTCTTTAACACTGTGAATGATTCTGGATTTTCCTGGGAAATGACAGCTCAACAGAAGACTATACTCAGCGGTCAAACTCTGGATGATTAAGCTTTTGGAAAACAAAACAAAACAAACAACCCCCCCGCCCCCCCCAGACAGACTGAAAAACAACTATGGGCATCTTGAGACTGCTTCTTAGTCCTAGGAGTTTTGGGGAAAGGAATCATCGCATATAAAAACAGATGCCTCTTGAGACTGACCGCATGAAATTGGCATGTGGCTGACACCTGTAGATCATTTCTGTCACACTTTCTATTTAAAATGTATAATTTGATCTTCGGTTTTCCCATACTACTTGAATCAGACTAATTCAAATAATAACATAGTAAATCTAGTTTTAATGTGAAGACTCTAGGCCCAATGACTGAAGACATTTATCTTCTTTCTCCAAAATACATATGAATATGCATTAAAATGTATATAAATATAAAACAATGGTTCAGACAACAAAATTCAAGTTCGAGGAGAATTAGAGGTCATGGAAAGCTGTAGCTATTGAGTTAGGCCTTGAGAAATGGCAGAAGGAAGAAACAGAACAAGGATATCTGTGATCTTAACTTCTGATTTATTTCAAATTCAGTTGACTTAGGAGCATGATCCAAGTCTTCTTCGTCTACATTCATCTCACAAATGTTTCCGATGTTAAGAAAATGGGAAGTATCTTGGCTGCGTATGTATGGGAGAGGGTGGTAGAAGATAGCATTTCCAGAGGTTTGTTCTTTTCTGTCTTCCAGATTTTTGCAGGGACTATTTAGAATGTTCATCTTAACAATTCGACTTTTTTGGCCACCCCAAACAATAAGAATACCAAATAAATGTATATGCAATAATGGCAGAAAGTTATTTTCAGCAATCACTCCAATCTATAAAACAGATACTTTTTGTCTGTCACAAATTTTCTATTGGAGTGTATTTGAAATTCTTCATCTCAAGTAAATATTTTAATTGTTACAAAGTTGAAAAGTGAGAGATTAAAATTGATGACTTGATTGTTTTCATTTTTCATTTTAATCAAGGCTTGCATCTGTCTTATGGAATTGTTTTATTGTTTGAGAGAGTTAAAATTAAGAATTTGGGGAAAAACTGAAAATTTAAATTTTCCTTTGTTACTTAATTATATTAACTTTTGGCATGAGATGTTAATAATGGGAAAAGAAAAAGATAAAGAATCTATAATCAGTTTGAACCTGTATGGACCATTACTGTGCTGATTAGCATTTTGTCACTAGGGTGAGATGTAGACTTGTTTAGAAGAAAGCATCTCTTACGATTTACTGATATCAGCCCTTTGTCAACTTGTTTTCAGTTGCTGAGCATTTAGTCCCAGGTTCGTTCTTTTTCAGAGCTCTTTCTAAGCTGAGTTTCAGGTTAAAAAGTCTCCTCTCTGTACCTTTTTGCCATCTGGAACGGACTATTTGCATTTTCATCCCTCATTCCAAATCTCAGCTGAGACCAATCATTTTTCCCTTATTTCATGTCATTCACCTTTCTGTGTGTGCTCAGCAAGTGCCCACAACTCAGCAAATAATTGAGTCGAACTTGAATCAGGCCTGAGCAATTTGGAGGAATACCATCCACCTCGAGTCCTGACCTTAGATTCCTGGGAGAAAATCTAGTCACAGTTTAGGGCTTCTCTTTTGTAAGCCCTCCTGACATACCTTTGAAAAATAATTAAACAATAGAACAAAATTTACTTAATAGGAATTAATGAATGGGCTTTGTAACAATCATGTCATAACCAAGAATTCTGTCCTGTCCTCAGCCCTCCCCTGAGTTTCATTGGTTATTCAATCACTATAGAAGGATTCAGGAAGAATCCTTCCCTTTCCTTGGCCTGCCTATAACACTTCTGTTTTGTGGGTTTCCCTTCTGGTTTTGAATTTGCTTTTAGCTTTTCTTTCTCTAGGTCATTCCGAGACTCCTCCTAATGCTTATTTCTTGATCATTCCAGGAGGTACCTGCTTATTTCTTCAGTATATCCTTATGTCAGCTGGTGAAGACAGTCACTTTTTGCCTAGAGGCACACATTTCTCCCTCCTCCATGCCCTTTCTGGAGCCTCCAGTCCTCCTGAAACAGCATTTCAAAGGGAAGTATTTTTATCTCTTTATCTGAGCTACATAATCAAGGTTTACTGCACATCCCATTTGTAACCCCGTTCCTCAAGCTTGAATGTGCATGTGGAATAACCTGGAGAGGTTGGAGGAAAGCAGTTCTGGGTCAGTTGCTCTGGCCTGCACTGCATCATGTTTTCAGGGGGTGCAGATGCTGCTGGTGCCAGGAGAACACTGTAACAAGGCTTTATAATGCTTTCTTTTCATTTCTTGGAGGTTGTATTAGTTTTCTAGGGCAGTCATTACACAGTATCACAACCTGGGTGACTTAAACTTCTTGTCAAAAATCTGGATGCCAGAAGATCACAATCAAAGGGTCTGAAGACTGTGCTTCCTCTGAAAGCCACAGGGGAACTCTTCCTGTCTCTTCCAAACTTCTGGTGGTTTGTAGACAATTTTTGGTGTTCCTTGGCTCATAGACTCCTCACTCCAGTCACATGGCTGTCTTCTCCCTGTATGCCTTTTCTTTGTGAGTATCCATCTCTGTGCTCAAATTTTCTGTCTTACAAGGACACCAGTCAAATTGGATTGCAGACCATCTTAAGGATCTCATTATAACTTGATTACCTCTGTAAAGATTCATTTACAAATAAGGCCACATTCTGAGGTACTGGGAGTTAGAATTTTAACACATCTTTTTTGGGGGCCACGATTCTACCACAACAGAGACTTACTTTCATTTTAGAAAGTATAAAGTTTTTGTTTTCCTTCACTCTTGTTAATTTTTCCTTAAATAGAGTACACTATTTTGCTCAACAACTGAAACATGAGAAACTAAGGATCTTTATAACGAGCCTGGAAATAAGCAGACATCTGGAATCACCAAGAAAGAAGCAGTAAAGTAGAATTATTTTAAAAAGAAAAACAAATCCTTGTTTTTCCAGGGTATAACAATAGAAAAAACACTGACTTTTGAGTTCTAAAATCCAAATCTTGACTGGTCATTTCTTAGTTCTGTGATTTTAGGGGCAATATACTTGCTTCTGCTCACCTTTTATTTCCTCATGAAGAAAAATGAGTATAATGACACTCGTGACTGAGAGGATCAGTAAGGCTTCCAAAGTACCTCCATGTAGTAGATATTCTGTAGATGTGACCATTATCTTGGTAGTTTAAGTCTGTATTTTAAATATCCAACCAGAATCATTAGCAGTATTTCCATAGATACCCAGGAGCCCTTCCAGGGCTGCTAAGTCATCTTGAAGGCAGTTAACTTCTGCCACCTCTCTGTTCTTCTCTCTAAAACAACAATGGTTCAGAAAAGCAAAAAGGACAAAGGGACTGCATTTCATTGTTTTTCTATGTAGATTTTCCATACTGAATTTAAAATAAAAATGCTGGTTTCTCATATATGTCTATATTTTAATATATCATCATTTTCCTTGTTTCATTGGCATTTTTAATAGAACCATTTCTCCTAAGTGGATGCCATATAGAGATAGTGCCATAATTTGGTTGTTTGTGTATAAAGATGTGTGTTTGAAATGTGGGGGGTTGTAAAATGAATCCAGCAGTCCTCAGGTCATTTATTTTCATATGTGGGTAAAAAAATGGCATTATTTGTTACTAGTCTAGAATTTAATATTTACTGTTTGATCATTCATGTTAGAGATGGGTCTTCTGGAGCAGAGTTTGGATGAAAATGGGGACTTGTTAAGAGGGATATGTTAGAGTTGCAAGCCATTTTTTTCCCCCTAGAGCTGTGTAAATCTTACTCTGCAAATGTAAGAAGATACTCAATGCTGAGGCTAGGTTAGAGTTCCAAGTTGAATCTGAAACAAGTATTACTCTCCTCCCATCTGCCAACTATGTTGGAAGCTTGCATACCCAAACAGTAGTGGATGTGATAGTGGAAAATTTTACCCTCTTGTTTCTGTTAACAGGAAGGCAGACATTGTTCCCGAAAGGGCCTATTATTATAGGTCCATATAAATTACAGTGAACCAAGAGGATAATGTGTGTTTGTAAGCTGAGTATGCAGGCAATACACATAGATGCAATGTGCATTCTCATATATTTCTGTATTATTTTATAATTGCCAAAAATAACTTGTTTTTAAGGAAGAGAGAAAAAACTTTTTAAAAAAGAGTATTTGCTTTTCCCCCAAAACAGCTAGTAAAGGGTAGAGAAGTCTGAAAGCCCACCCAATGAAAAGGGAAATATGCTCAGTAAGGGTTTACTTGAAGCCAGGAGAAATTCAATTGTTTCACAATTGAAGAAGGTTGAAAGGAACTAGCAGGGCATTCTGAATGCTTGCATCTGGTTTGATTCAAATGGTTTCACATTCGTGGAGTTTCAAATAAAAATAAAGCTCATAGCAAAATGAAATGCTATTTAAACCATGTGAACTGGAGCCAGTGAAAAAATGCATTCTTATAACCGCAACGTGTGAAGTTCTGCTTGGTAAGTCATTTTTCAGGGAAGGTATGCAAAATTAAACCAGATACACCTGCATGCTTGGGTTAGGTTAGTCCTTGGGGTTAAATTAGGTCAACCTTTCTCATCCAGCATCTAAGCATACAATTTGCTCAACTTTGTCTGTCTTTTACTGAGCATCTACAATGTGTGAGGTGGCACCTATGATGCTACAATAGTGGTGTTGGTTCATGCTCCTGAGGTTTTTACACACTAATGGTTAAGACAAAAACAATTTTTTTTGCAGTAGAATGATTTATTGAGTACTACTGATAAGGAAGGGGAAGAAGTAGAACTGAACGCTTACCTCTTTAGGCTAGAAAGCTAGAAACAGATGTAAAGAACAATAACAAATGGGGATTTCCATAGCTATGAAGAGCCTAGGTTCCTACTTTGCAAGACTTTGCAAGAAACTCTTTCATAGTCATCACAAAAGCAGTCTGGATCAGGAACCATCAAATAGGGATTATCTGTCTGTGTTAGTTGGGGATCTCCAGAGAAAGAGAGCATACAGTCCACACACACACACACACACACACACACACACACACACACACACAGTGAGGAAGAGAAATTAATTTTAAGGTATTGTTTTGTGTGATTGTGGAGGCTTGGCAAGTCTAAAATCTGCAGGGTAAGCTGGGAAGTTGGAGACCTGGGGAAAAGTTACAGTCTTAACCCAAAGACAGTCTGCTGGCAGAATTCCTTTTTGCTGAGGGGAGGTCAATAATTGTTTTGTTAAGGTTTCAACTGATTGGATGACACCTACCTACATTATGGAGTGTAATATTCTTTACTCAAAGTCTACCAAATTAAATGTTGATCTCAGTCAAAAATACCTTCACAGAAACATCCAGAACAGTATGTGACCAAAGAGGACTGTGGCCCAGCCCAAGCGGACACATAAAATTATCCGTCACATAGTTATTTGTGGTTGGAAGTGCATATGGGGATATTTTATCTTAGGTTACCTACCCTGTGCTTGAAGAGATTGAGAAAAATTAACTCAGCAAAACTTTGAATGCTAGAACTATTATTTCAAATAATTTAATTCAGGTTACAGACCTGGTTTTGTCTTGTTCTGGATGGGCTCTGGATGGGGAGTAAATTTTCTCTGTGGGATGACAATAGATGTTTAGGAGGAGAATAGATAAAACTGAAAAGCAGACCTAACTAATTGGTTTGTTTTTCCTTTTTCCCCTTTGAGGTAGATATATAGGACTAGTCCACCGGAGAGATTGCAATAGGTATCATAAGGAAAGTAGAATGAGGATGATTAGAGAAGTGTGGTGGGAATCAGGCAATAGTAGAGGAAAGGGAGAAACACCAAGAGTTGAAAGGAACTGGGGAGTAGTGGTTCCCAGAGACAGCATGGACCCAAGCCCTTTTGTTCCATGTTACCCTTGAGTAGCATGCCCTATAGGCTGGATGTCAACAAGGACCTGGAATAAGAACCACCAAACCACCAGCAGGGGGAAACCACAAATCTCAGTCATGGCCACAGTGGGTAGATGGTGACAGCCTTCTTTCCCACTTTAGGGACCTCATTAACGCCTTGAATTCTGGAGGTGCCTTGCAATAGTAGCAGTTTCAGAATTGTTTGGTATTGATTTTCTTGTCGTCTCTGTAGATTAGGGACTTGGAGACAGATTAAATTAGATCAAAATTTTAAAAATGCTGGATATACAGGCAGCCAACAGACACATGAAAAAGTGCTCAACCTCACTCATCATCAGAGAAATGCAAATCAAAACCACATTGAGATACCATCTAACCCCAGTAAGAATGGGTATCATTAATAAAACAAACAACAGATGGTGGCGAGGATGTGGAGAAAAAGGAACGCTTCTATACTGCTGGTGGGAATGCAAACTAGTACAACCTCTTTGGAGGACAGCATGGTGATTTCTGAAAGAACGAGAAATTGACCTTCCATATGACCCAGCAATTCCCTTATTGGGAATATACCCAGAGGAATTAAAATCATTTTACAAAAAAGATACTTGCACACCTATGTTTGTTGAAGTTCTATTCACAATAGCAATAATAACTATATTATTAAATGTACAAATTTTAAGAACACTAAATAACATTTTTCAGGTCACTACAGAAATAATTTGACAAAAGAAATAATGTGAAGTGAAAGCGAATCAAATAATACAGGAGTTTAATTGTCAACTTTATTTTGGAGACTTTGAACCACATAACTAAAAGAAGTAAAAATATACAGTCTTACTTTAAAATTTTATAAACTTTCTACCATGTTCTTAAGAGCCTTTTAGATCCCTTATAGATGGAAGAACTTATCATCAGCCACTCAATTTCTTATACAGGGTTAGGTAGACGACTTTTTCCTCTTTATGTATTTAAGTATTTTCTGGTGTTATTAGAAGGACAGTTCCTCCCTCCCCCTCAAAAAAACTTAACATAAAAATCAAAGATTGTAATTTTATTTTATGTTATTTTGACCTGGAAAGCTCTACTATTTTTTTTGCCATCAGCCTTTAACCACTTTAACATTGTAAATATTTCAAATATTTTGGTATATCTATAATTTAATGTTAGCATAGTTATTTGAGCAAAATTCCACAAGACTCTCCAATATTATATAAAATTTGTGCAGTATGGCCACTGTTCACTCTGGCCATAATGATAAATTTCCAGTGCAGTAAACATTCTTCGCAAGAAAAGATGCATTATTTACTCAAGCACATAACACAGTGGTCATGAACATGAAAAGCAAGTCCAGTATCTTTGATGTCCAGTCCAATATTTTGTCTCTCAGATTCATCTCCATTTTTCCTGCTGTCTCTCTTTTATGCCAACAGCCCTTATATTTGTCAGAATAGACAGAAAAGGATTGGAGTAATCACCTAATCACCTAAGGGCTCTAAGGTGATTACTCCAAGTAAGTTAGGAAATAAGTTCCCTTTTATGCTGGTGTGTGGCTCATCCAACTCCTTGAGTAAAAAATTATTATCTGTGCTCGTGATACACCATGATAAGAGTGTTTTAATCATAGTAATTGCTTAAGTGAATTAAATTACTTACTCTTAATACCATGCTTCTAAAACTTTAATGCACAAATGAATCCCTTATACATCATGTTCAAATGCAGTTTCTAATTCAGCAAACCTGCAGTGGGGCCTGAGATTCTGCAGTTTGAAAAAGCTCCTCAATGATAACAATGCTAATAATTTTTGTACTACAGTTTGGCCAGCAAGATTCTAGAAAGGATTACTCATATGTAAGATACATGGAATTTTGAAAGAGAAAAGAAGAGAAATACTCTAGGTAATTAGAACAGTAGAAGAATGATTAGAAGAATAGAAAATATTACTAACTCTTGGAAGCTGGCTTATTAGTAGCAATAATTTTTCTGGAAACTGGATGTTTGTCTCAGCTCTATTGAAAGGTGGATACCAAGTCTCTAAAATTTGATGAGCTCAGATTTACCCAGCCCCAGGGCCAATTTTAATCAATCTAGGAAGAATTAGGAACCTATCTCCAGGTGTGAGTTGGGAGTGGTGTGAGACTTGCTTCCCTAAATAAAATATTTGCTGCGGCCTAGGGTGAGCCAGTTTCTCCACTGAGTTATAGACTTCCCTTCCACCCCTTGCACCCCTCTTCAACAACTCCTGCTGCAGGTATAGTCTGTATGAACAGGTGTTAACTTCGGAATTTGAATGTTTTCCTGACCCTTCTTTTAGGTTGTTATTTGCTCTGATTCCCAGCCTATCTTTCTGGAATCCTTGCATGACTCATATAATCCTTTTCCTCGTGAAGACGAGACATACATCCTGTACATATAGTTGGCAGTCCACATGCACCACTCAATAAAGAGCCCGCCCACTCCAAGTGGAGTCACTGCCTATACCCATGAAATCCGTAGGATTGATACATTCCCACTGCATCAGTCAGGAAAAATTAAAACTATGCTCAGCAATAAAACCAAGAAAATTTAATCCATGGAAATGGATTATACAGATGATGAAAAAGCTGAGAAATCAAATGGAATGGGGAGCTAACCAAAATATTAGTTGTTGCTGGGCTGAAGGAGGCAGTTTACAGACTCCAGGGGTGTGATAGTCCAGTAGAAACTAGAGCCACAGCAGTCCAGTCTAGAGGTCATGAGAACTTGGTGAAGATGTAGTCTCTGCTTAACACCGAGAGAAACTCAGAGATTACCCAGGATCCTCCCTTCTTTTGACCACCACATTTCCTGAGGCTGCTTCTTATTGGCTAAACGCAACAGGAAGCCAGGAAGTCAGATACCTGGATCTAGGATATGCAGATACAGGGTGGACTCCACTGTTGGATTATAGGTCAGAATTGGTTGGTTGGGATTGCCAGTGAGGTGGGGGGAAGGGGAGAGAGCAAGGCATAAACTTGAGGGTAAACAGGTCTGTAAACACTCATGCAGCAGACTGTGCTGTCTTGGAGGTTAACACCAGTGTAGATCAAACTCCAGCCCACTCTTTCCTGTGAGATGTTGTGACTGTTAGACTATTTGATACCTCACTATAGCCAGCTGCGTAACTGAGAAAATGTCCTCGGCCTAGCCCTACTGTCTCCCCCTTCCCTCTGGCAGCCTAACAGTGTAGTACAGGTTTGTCTTAAGCCAAGGTCACATGAGTTATGACAAATGGTGCAGAGTTAGTTTCCTGAATGTTTGTTTCCCACATTGTTAATGAAATACAAAACTGTTTGAAATCTCTTCTTTTAAATCTGAAAATCTTTGGTTGTCATAAATGTTAGAATGTATGATGGGAATACTGATACTCTTCTGGGATTTTCTAAAGGGCATTTTCCTTCTTGCTTCTATTTTTAAAAAAGTAGTAGAAACTCAGGAGTCTCTGATATTTTGTATTGGTTATTTGACTCAGAAAAAAGATGAGGTCGAGTTTTAAAGGTATACATTAAAATATGACTAGATCCGTGTTTTCACAAAATGTGATAAAATATTTTTCAAGCAACTTTTCCAATAATAAACATTTCTACTACTGCAATTTAAATTGAAAATAAAAATATACATTCTGACTGTGTCTAGCTAAAGTCATTTCTTCCTTTTCAGTTGGAGTTGTAACTTTCATTTGATAAACATGGGAATTATTATATGTATTGATTGAAAAATCACACACTTATTATTCTATATCAATCAATACAGTCATGTAGATAATTTAGATCCCAAACTCAATTCCTCAGAATAAAGATATGTTGATGATAGGCATTATTTATGTTAGCTATTTGAATACATAAATATACTTTGAAACTCTTTCATTTGTCTTATTTTTTAAGGAATTTATTCAGTCTAGTTAAAAAAACAAACAATTATAAGTTATATAGTTAACAGTAATTTTTGATGTGGAATCCTTTGTATGTAAAATTTAACATGAAAAATCTGCATGATTTAAAATTTTTAGTCTTTTCGAAGTAGCAAATGATTTATATATTTTCTTACTGTTTCTGATAAGCAACAACATACAGTTGCTCTTTGCTGTTGTGTAATTGCTGCTTGTGATACATTTTCTCATAGCTATACAGCTATACAAAAAATATTAAGCTTGTTTCAAAAATAATTGTGTGGCATATGTCGAATTAAGTAATTAAACACATATTTTTTTAGTTCTTTAGATTTATTTTTGAGTTTTTAAATAATGAAAACCAAATCCACATTTTTCAAGATAATATGTCTCAGCTTGCTCAATAACTCCTTTAAGAGAGTTAAAAGCTGCTTGCCAGAAATCTTGTTTTCTTGAAGCTCCTCATTTGTGGAAAAAACTCTCACTTAGTCATTTGATATTCATGTTAAATCCTAGCTATATGAGAAGAAAAATGGTTCAAACTACCTGAGAAAGGTTCAGTTGGCTGTCAGAAGTCCAGGAAGTTTATTCTTTATGGCTAACAAGACTATAGAAACAGGATTTTCTTTTTCTATCTGTTTTCCATGAGTATGAAATCAGGCACTTGCAGCATCCTGCATGTGAACTGGACTATCCATACTCAAGTACTCATATAATGAGAAATGAAAAAAGAAGAAACAAGTTCAATTTCTCAGTTATGATATATCATTTATCTATTGATCACTGAGTGTTACATAATAAGCACCCCTCAAAATTTACTACTTGGAATAGCAATGATTCATTATTTGTCATATGTCTGTGTTTTCGGGGTGTTAAAAAGGAAACATCTTAAGCTAGTTTAAATTTATCAGAGTTTATTTGAGCAAAAAACCCAACAACAATGATTCTTCAATTGTGTCTCCCTTAGAATCAGAACAGATTTTAAGAACTCCTGCCTGGCTGCATGGTTAGCCAGCATTTACCTACAAAAAACAAAAGTAGGACAAAAAGAACAACTTAATTGGCTACAGCTTGGTATTTTGTCTTATTTGAACCAGCTGGTCACCTACAAATGACTAAAGCTCAGCAACTGTAACTCACTGAAACTCAGCTATAAGGCAGCTATGAGAATATTCCCAAATTAATTAGTTTCATTAAATGTGAGTGACTCTTGGATTTGTCTGTTGGGCTCAGTATAGGAACCAAGTACAAATCAGTAATGCCCTACAAATTTTATTTAATTTAGACTAACAATTATATATCATTTTTCATGCATCTATGTTTGCTAGCTAACTGTTTGCTAGCATGTTGTCTAGTAGACTGACTTGAACTTGTTTTTATGGAAAAGGTAAAGGAGCAAGAGAGAATGAAAGAAAGCAAGGATTTCTAAGGTCTAGAGATGCAATTGGCATAAGTCAGAAGGCCAGTCCAATCCAAGAGGTGGGAAAATAGAGTAGATAAGAGGAGCTTCAAAATCATGTTGCAAAGGAAATGACTATAGAGAGGAGTAGAAATTTTAGACCACTTTGTTTTTTTTTTGGAATTAATTCATCACACTGGCTTATGTCCTTCTTCACAGAGAAAGGCTATTATTACTTGACTTCTAATTTTATAATGTTTTTGTAATGAATACTTACATATGTTGACTTTTGGGCCATTGAAAACAAATTATTTGGTTGGATTTAGCCATTGAAATTATATTAATTCATATTCATCAGAGAAACAGAATCAGTAGAGAAACAGAACCAACAGAACTGAGACAGTGAGAGAGACAGATATTTATTTATTTTTATTGTCTATATTTAAGGTATATAACATGATGTTTTGTTATACCTATACATATTGAAATGTTTACTGCAGGAAAGCAAATTAATCATCATTTCACAGTTACCCCGTGTGTGTGTTAAAAGTACCTAAAATCTTTTCTCTTAGTAAAGTGTAGCATATGATACAGTATTGTTAATTGTAGTTCTCATGCTAATTTATATCTGTAGACTTATTTTGTCTACATTATTTTAAAGGATTGGTTCATGTAATTTTGGGGGGCTGGCAAGTCCAAAATCTGTGGGGTTGGTCAGTAGGAAAGAAACCCAGGAAAGAGCTGATGGTACAGCTCAAGTCTGAAGGAGGTCTGGAGGCAGAATTTACTCGTTTTCATGGGATGTTTGTCTTTTTTCTCTAAGGCCTTCAAATGACTAGATGAAGTTCACCACGTTATGGAGGGTAATCTGCTTTAGTCAAAGTCCACTGATGTAAATATTAATCTTATATTTAAAAAAATACCTTTATTTAGACTGTGTTTGACCAAATATCTGGGTACTGTGGTCTGGCCAAATTGACACATGAAATTAACCATCACAGAAGGTTTTTATTATTTTCCAACAGAGAATTTATTTCATTTTGTTACATATTGGGGACAAATGACCAAAGATTTAGTGCAAGAGTAGGCAAACTTTTTCTGTAAAGAGCCTGTTAGTAAGTAATTTCAGTCGCATTGTCTTTTTTTTTTTTTTTTTTAAGAAGCAGCTTAACTCACAACTCTTACAATTTGGATTTGTAAGTTTCTAGGACATGAACTGGATATGGCCATAGGCAATAGTCTACTGACCCTTGTTTAGTGAATGGAGTTATACAACATTTTATTATACTAAGCAAATCACTATAATTCAGGCTTCTCTAGAAATAAGAAAAAATTTTCTAATGCCATAGTCTTAGATGTTCACATGTTAAACGTGTTCATAGCCAAAAACCTAACATCCAGGGTCTATAGTGAACTCAAAAATCTTGCAAGGAAAAACAAAACAAGACAAAACTAAACAAAAAAAACCCCAACAGTGTGGGCAAGGAACATGAACAGATACTTCTCAAAGGACGACATTCAAGCAGCCAACAAACATGAAAAAATGATCAGCTTCACTAATCATCAGAGAAATGCAAATCAAAACTACAAAGAGATACCATTGTACACTGGCAGGATGGTCATCATTAAAAAGTCAAAAAACAA
Organism: Carlito syrichta; assembly: GCF_000164805.1. NCBI lineage: Eukaryota > Metazoa > Chordata > Mammalia > Primates > Tarsiidae > Carlito > Carlito syrichta. The sequence goes on along the minus strand of NW_007253742.1, from coordinate 463,813 downwards.
CAGGCTTTGGAGAAAAAGGAATGCGTCTACACTGTTAGTGAGAATGTAAGTTAGTTCATCCTTAGTGAAAAGCAGTGTGGTGTATCCTCAAAGAACTAAAAATTGAGCTGCCATATGAGCCAGCAATCCATTTCCTGGGAATATAACTAGAAGAACATAAATTGCTCTACCAAAAAGACACCTGCACACATATGTTTATTATAGCACTATTCACAATCGCAAGAACATACAACATACTATTGGAAAAGTAAATTCAGCCCTAGGAATATCTAAGTAATTTATAATGATAGGCTTTTAAAATGAGATCGTTGATAAGTTGGGTCACAGAGAGTGTTTATACAGATTTCAAACGAGTGTATTAGGTTTTCAAATATCAGAACAAAACTGAGGGCCAAAACAGTGTTTTGGCAAATTTAGAGAAGAATGCTTAAACATTAGTTAGCTAATTTGTTTTCTCACCAAGATAATGCATTTTTTTGTTCAACTTTACTACTCAAAAATTAGAGATAATGATTGTCCATGTGGAAAGAACAAAAAACATACAGATTATGTACATTTAAAAAAATTATATAGGAACTTATAGTTTTATTTCATTTTCCATGCTGTATTGCAGTTATATTTTTTACACTTGAATACAATGTCCTGAGAGTTAGAAAATCATATTACATAAGTCTAGCACAACATATGGTAGCAGTGATAAACATTATTAAAAATGGCAGGCATTCTGGGAACTCAGTCACAAAAATAAGAAAATCAAAATAAGAACATATTTTGGAAGATTAATATTCAAAATCTCACTCTTCTTAAATCATATCTCTTCTTCAATAAATGTTCCTTTTCTAAAACATATATTCTGTCCTTCAGGTCTGGAAGAGTGCTTCCTCATCTTCTTTTGCAGTAATATAGTGCCTTAAAGTGGGATGGGTAAGAGAAGGACAGGCAAAGGAGTGGGTGAAGTATAACTTGTTTATCTGCTTTATTGTAAGACTATTTTTTTCCTTAGAATGTCTGTAAACACTGTACTGAAGTACTCTATTATATGAGAACAGAGAACAGAAGACTAGCCATGCCTGCTGAAATGGCCCAATATTCACACATTACTTTTAGTTCCCAATATTCGAACTTATTTTTATTTTGCTTTTGCAGTGAGATTAGAAACAAGCCAAGTTTCTAATTCCACATATTGGAATAATTAGTCTTCAGAATTTTTAAATAGACCAAATAGGATCAGATGATTAGTGCCCTACATTGCTGACCTAGTTTGTCTTCTTTTTGTTTAGTTTCCTTATAATTATGAACTATTAGAGCTGTCTGTGACTTCAAAAAGCAATGTTTATGATTTTGTAAAGTGGAATTTTAAGTTTCACGTGGGTATGTGATCATAAGATTGTGTTCCCTTCAGCGAAAAAAATATTCCCTATTTTGGTGGACAGTTTCATGCTGTCTACTTTTATTGAGAAATTTTAAGTTATTTCTTTAGAAAATAGTTTATCAAAAATAGTTTTATTTTGTGAAGGGTCAAGAGGTTTTTTTCATGACCTCTTGGCCTTATTTCCTGACACCCTTTTAAAGAAAAAATTCATTCTGTGCAACAGCTATGGATCTATTAGCCCATACCTAGAACCTGAATGCACTGCATTTGCCAAGCTCTGATTCTGCGTGTGCTCTTTCTCTAATGCTAATACTCACCCACACCCCCTTTGCTCATTCTTTAAGCTCAAATATCTTCTTTGTGAGGACTTCAAGGCTTTATGTAAAAGTCTTCCTATGTTGTGACAATTAAGACAGGCTGTTATATAATTACTTGAAATATATTTGTTTTTCCCTGTTGAGTGTGAATTCATGTGGTGCAAAGACAGTATTGTTTTATTATTCTTAGAATTACTGATATTTGATATGATGGTATACCAAAGTAATCAATTAATTAATCTTCACAGAAAATAGAGTCTAAATTAAAATTCAAAGGCCAGCAATTGTTTTAACATAATGTTCCTTATATTCAGTTTTTTTTTTTTTTTACTACTCTTGTTGTTGTTGTTAGTCTTTTTTGAGTCACAGTTTCATTGTCTCCCAGGTTGTAGTGCAGTGGCATGTTCCTAGCTCACTGTAACTTCAACCTCCTGGGTTCAGGCAATCCTGTCCCAGCCTCCTGAGGAGCTGGAACTCCTGGGACATATCACCACACCCAGTTAATTTTTTGATTTTTTTGTTTGTAGAGATGAGATCTCGTTATGTTGTCCAGGCTGGTGTTAAACCTCTGGACTCAAGTTATCCTCCTGTCTTGGTCTCCCAAAGTGCTGGGATTATAGGCATGAGCCACTGTGCTTGGCCTCTTGTTATTATTTATTTAAACATCTTCCAGGAAAAATAAAAGGGTATCTATATCAATGTGCAGTTCTGTGAAATAATCTGATGCTTGATGTTGTGTCATTTCTAAAGATATACAGATTTTAATAAACTACTATAATATATGCTGTTGAGAGAATATCAGTATGAGTTTTCTGAGACTGATTCAACCTCTTATCCCTTTAGAGGTTTTTGGCATAACTGAAATGAGTAATGGCAACAATTCATTTACAGATTCAAGTATTAGATTGTCACAGCAGCTCACTTGGAATGGAACTATTTGGAAGAGATGATGAAGCGACATCATGTGTACCTTTGATGGGAAACTTTCTCTCTGGATTCATACTACCCAACCATAGAGAAGGAAAAGAAGGAATTCACAGCCTTTTCTCAGCATGAAGTAAGAATTTAAAACCTTTACCCCAATGTAAGAGCCAAATTTTAATCAAAGTATTGAATTTAAAAAGTAGCACCACTATATTTGGTGACAAAAGAAAATAATATTCTATTTGGAAAGAGGCAGTATTCTCAGTTATCTTATATAGTGTTAACTCAGGAGGAATTTCACCATAGCATAGAAATGACCTAGATCAAGATATAAATATGGTTTCTGCTAATAAAGAAAATGTCTTTATAGGATAACAATGGCTTATTTTTGAAGAAAAATGTTTTGAGTTTACTTTAAACTTTTTTTACTCATGAAATAAATATTGTCCATTTATTATTTGTTTAGTATCATTGTGCATAGGGCATTGTTTATCAATTTATTAATTCTGGATTCTATTCAAATGTAGTCTACAGCCAGATTCTTCAACTTTGACTGAGTTCTTTAGAATTACTAATATTCCTCTTATGTTTTCCAGTATTTCAGGTACTCATGCATATCCACCACCCAGGCGAGCAAATCTATTAAGTCCTTTCAGAATTCCAACTGTGTTTGCTACCATGAGAACATTCAGTTCCTAGAAGTTAAAAACATATCTTTAAGCAGCTCATAAATTCTGACCTCAGGTTTAAATTGAAGTTAGACGCCAGAGTCAATAACTCCCTAAATTGATATGATGTCAATTCCATATGGCCCCATTAGCCCGCTTCATCTGAAAGTCCAAAACTGCTACAAGTTAAGTACCTGAGTCAGGTCCATTCTTATGGGGAAGCAAAAGGTCCTCAGTTCAGACACATACAGGAATGCACAACTTTGTCATTTGAAGGTTATCTCTACTTGATGATATTTGAAAGGAGTCAAACCTGTGGATATTAATATTGAGCATGCGTGGGGGTATTTAAAATGATTTTCTAGGGTCCCACTCCAAGATAATCGGGATGACTGCATTGAGCTGTGTATGCAGATTCTAGTGATTATGATCCAGGTGGGGCAAAGATCACACTTTTGAAAACATGGCCTTGAGCCTTATATTCTCATCTTGGTGGATTTGGGAACCATCTGGAGAGCCACAGGAGCTGGTTAAGATAATCTTCTGGTGGAAGAATCTCTAGGGAAAGGTTACAAGAATTGAGGAGCAGGATTCTGACAGGGAAGATAGAGACCCTAAGCAATTTTTTTTGTTCACTTAAATGCATTATCATTGTGTTTATACATAATGAGGAATCACTTGGAGTTATAATCACATTCTAGTGACAAGTGGCTGCTGAAGTAATATAAAGAATTAATTCTATGGCAATGAGGAGTGGGTGTCTTTTGTCTTTGGTAATACTGAAGTGAGCTCCACTTAAGGTATTGTATCCATGGATCTGGCTGTGTATTCTGTCCTCCATGCACTGTGCAGAGGTGGAGAATTTAGATGTGAAGTACGAAGATTATAGTTGGGGTCAGATTAAAAAAAATCAGCCACAGGTAGCAGTTTAATTTTGCTTGTTTGGGAGTAAAGATGGAGTTGAACTCTTCTCCTTGGCCTTAGTCAAAACTAGAAACCCAGCAGGAGCTCTGCATGGTCTGTCATCAGTCCAAAAAAGTAGCCACTATCACACATTATTGTCACATTTCAGAGGGAGGGCTTCAGCTATGTGGAGTGGGGGAAAAAGGGAAAAAAAGGAGAAAACCAAGTGAATCCTCAGACCTGTATTCTTTTGTGTGTAATCCAATTATCTAGTGTCTTCTATGCTCTTTTTTGGTCACTTATTTATTTATATGTTAAACCATTCTGGTCATTTGGTGATTCTACTAATATTTATTATGGGTCACTATGTGCCAGTCACTGTACTAAATTATAGAAAGGAAACAAAATTGTGGATTTAGTCCAGTAAGAAACAGAGGAGGACAGGTAATTACAATATTGAGTGGTGAGTGTTATAACAAGGGAATCTGGGAAGAGGGATGCTTTGGATGCAAATAGGAAGAGAACCTTGCTTAGACTTGAGAGATTCAGGAAGGCTTCCTGTTAGAAGGAAATCTGAGCCCTGAAGGATGAATATTATACACACTATGAAATACTATGCAGTCATAAAGAAGAACAAAATCATGTCCTTTGTAGCAACACAGATGCAGCTGAAGACCATCATTCTAAGTGAATTATAACAGAAACAAAAAATGGAATACTGCATGTTGTCATAAGTGGACACTAAAAATTGGTCACACATGGATACAAGAATGGGAACAACTGACAACAGACACTGCTAAAGAAAGAAGAGAGGGAAGGAGGATAAGGGATACAAAACCATCCATTGGGTACCATGCCCACTACTGGGGAGGTGAGGAGGGTTTGTCAGAAGTCCAAACCTCACTATCATGCAATATGCTCATGTAACAAATCCTAACATGTACCTCATGATTCTAAAACTAAAATTAAAAAACCCGGTTGATGTAGTAGTACTGCAGACAAAGAAAATAATGTCTAGAGTCATGAAACTGGAAAGATCATGATATAATAAAGGAACTGAAAAGCTAACATGTTCATAGAATACACTGGAACCTGGGAATATGTGTAGCAAGGGATGAGGTTGTAGAGGTAAACGTGGAGTAAATAGAGCATTGTTAGGTCTATGGAATTTAGAGATGAGTAAGACAGCCTAGTACCCTCCATACATTTAGGTTTGGGAAGGACTTTTTAAAAAAATAAATTTGTGAACAAATTGGGAACATATATTGTCCAAACTCAATAGATTCCACCCATCATTTTAGATCCCAATACAAGCGAATAAATCATACATTTTATCGGAAATGTCATCCCATAATTGACTTTAAGCTAAGAAATATTAATAATGATGAAGCATAAATAAGGTAATAACTAATATTCAAGGACTCTGTATGCCGGACACCTTTCCAAACACTTTAAAATTATTACTATAGTTAATTCTTCTAAATAATCCTTTGCAGTAGATATGATTATTATTTTTCCTATCATAGATGAAGAAACAGAAACATCAAGAGGTTATATAACTTGCTCAAGTGACAGCAGAGCTACTCACTACAGAAATCGACCTCCAGAATCTATCCTCTCTATTCTCATGTTACACACTCTCTCTGATTTAAGAAATGACTAATGTAAATAATCAGAATGATAGCATTTTTTTTTTAGTGGGTGAGAAAACTGGTGTAGGGCTAAATTGACTGGTTTCTGATCAGAAATAGAGAAGCTACCATCTTTACCAACAGAAAATATATGCAAAAGGAGGCCTGTTTTATTTAACTCTTGGATGCTACTCTAAATTCTTGCAGTCTCATCTATGATTGCAGTCCCTGCCTCAGAGTACTGGGCTTCCACTGGCTTTGTACAGATAAGACCAGACAGCATTTCTCCTCCAACCTGCACTGACACCTCTTACTTCCTGCCACAGGGATTCTCAAAGGTTGTTGTGGGAACCCACTTGGTCCTCACATATGTGCAACTTGGAAATGCAGGAGAACTGGTGCCTGTGACACTACCCTTTTACCAATGGGTGGGCAAGAGTTCAGAGATCAGTGCTTTCTCTGAATTTCAAGATGCATTTTGTAAGACTCCTCATATAGTTCTGTTGTGTAGCAGGTGGTCATCTCAATAACATAGCCTTTTTCTGGCTTTTCCTCTTTCCCTGATTCACTACTCCTGGAATTCACTTCAGCGGCCTGGGATCACATTTACATTTAAACTCCTGGCACACACACCTTTATCTTAGATTCTGCTGTGGAGGTACACAGGCTAAGACAATAATACGTTCAATAAGTTCATTTGTTCAAGTAAATTAAGACATTGGTCAGAGAATTTGGTTATAAATTATAGTGTAAAGGTGGAATATGCATTGCTATTTCTATAGAAATTAAGCAATGCTTATTTTATTTTTAGGCTCCAAAACTGGGAAATGAAAGATGCACAAAAGTCTTCACTCTGAGATTCTAATACAAACTCTGTAAGGTTTTCTTCTGAATCACAGAGATAAGAAGTACTCTACGGATAGAGCCTATTATAGTGAAGTCAGCCAAGCAACACTTTAGCTTCCAGTTCTATAACAAAATAGTTTATAAGATTTGGGAAAGATTAAATCTTCATAGCTTAGTACCTCTCTTTTCTGGCTAGAACATAGGAATGTGGATGACTGTGACTACCTATTTGTACAGTGTTTTCTAGAGTGATATGTTTAACACTCTTGTTTAAACCTTTGCATAACCATACACGAGGGTATCTGGAACTGTGAAGGGTGTGAAATTTTTACTCTATTTGCAAATTACAAGTTAGCCTGCCATGGATTCATGGATGTTGGTAGAAGACGAAAGACCAACCCCTTATCCCCACAACTAGAGATGAAGGCAGTTTATTATTCATTGCAGTAGCCAGAGTATTAGCATTTTTGTACTGGTTCCTCAAGACCAAATCCCACAGGAAAATTCATATATTGCCAGGAGATAACTGTGACTTTAGTGGGTTGTATTACAGGAAAATAACTTTGTACTTAGGGAGCTCAAATCATTTATAAATAGGAAAATGGCTGCCCTTTGTCCTGGCTGGAAGCGTTAACTTTTCTAACTGGAGAAGTAAGCAAACATACTCTTTACTTTGGAGGTAGATATTTTTTCCATCTTCTAAGGCTGTATAGCTTTTGATCCAGAGTGAGACACTATCCCTGTCTTCAAAGGCTGCTCACTACCCAAATATTCTTGAAAAAATAATCTGGAGTAGAGGGAAGGACATATAGAAATTTGAGAGAACCCAGGAATATTGTCTGCCAGTGGTTCTTCAGAAACTTTATGTGAAGAGTATATGTACTAATGCCCTTGACATGGGGACGTGGCAACTGTCTAAGAGGGGAGCATTTTGGATGTCACCCTTGAACCAGGTTAGGACAGCCTGGTTTTTTTTTTGTTTTTTGTTTTGAGTTGGAGTCTCACTCTGTCCCCCAGACTGGAGTGCAGTGGCCACTCCCGGCCACCGCAGCCTCGACCTGCTGGGCTCCGGCGATCCTTCCGCCTCAGCCTTCTGAGTAGCTGGAATCACAGGCATGCGCTACCACGCCCGGCTGATGTTTTGATTTATTGTAGAGATGAGATCTTGCTGCCCAGGTGGGTCTCGAACCCGCGGGCTCAGGCAATTCACTCACCTCAGTCTCCCAAGGGCGTGGGATTACAGGCTGAGCCACTGAGCCCGGCAGGACAGCATTTTTTATCTTGTTAAGTATATCAAAAGTTGTGCAACCTACTTCCAGGAAATGCTATATATTTGTGTCTATAAGTAAATAGATGTTAACATATAGGTAAATCTAAATATAGATATATAGATATGTAATTGAACTCTTTTGCTTTCACTACAAATGGTACACATTATTTATTTTATTATTGCCACTTTTTAAAGTAGTAATTTCCCATACTATATTTTATTTGTGATAATTTATGAAAGTTGTTATACACTAAAATTAGACAACATATAGAGAAGTAATCTTTGTCTTCTCTAGAAATACTCCCTTTAGAAGACACAAGTTAAATAGATACCATGGTCAGTGCATTTGGATTTTCTCTTACTGGGGAGACAATAGTTCTCAGAAAGAAAAATACTGCTACATGACAAGTGTATATGGTAATGATGGCTCATGTTCTTTACTGCAGGTGCATATGAACATTATTTGGATAATATACACTGGGGAAAAGGGAATGTGTAGACATTTCAGGGATGATTGGACATAGGGTCTGAGTTGACCTTGAGCCTCAGGACTGAAAGTACAAGCACACCCAGCTGTTAGAATGGGTGAATGTGAGAGAAAAGCAATTAGTGGAGCATTAGCTCAAGACAGACCCCCCCCATGGGTCCATTTGTTGCCCAAATTCACACAGTGCTCACTATGTACATTTGGAATATATGGAGTGTATATACTATACTAGCCAGATATGCTGGCCTGAAAGAGGAATGGGACAGCTCTATTTTGTTTGTGTGTGTGCAGTGCAAATGATATACCAACTTGGTGTTGATACCCTACAAAAATGGAGTGCCCTCCATAGGGTATGTTAAATACCCTAAATCAATGACCATAATGTAATGTCTTTTTTCAAGTAGGTGGAATACATGGATCTAGGGACCACAAAATGAAGCAGCCCAGCATACCACAACTTCTATAACCTACTTGTGGGAAATTTTAGCTCTCTTTCTAATTTTAGCCTCTATGGTTCTAGAAGTTCTTTTTCTCAGAAGGGAATGCTTTTATAGGAGACTCGATGAAAGTTCTCTTGAACTTTAAGTTATTATTGATGTCTGGTCAGGCTCCTTATATCAAGAGATGAACAGGCAAGGAAAGACTACACCTTGGCAAGGTAGCTGACGCCAAACATTAGGGATAGAAGGGTAGGTGTTTCACATTGGGTTCAGGGAAGGATATGTTTGGTGTCACTGATCCACTAGTGTGTTTCATGGTACTCCCCTTCCCTGTTATGATGGGATGGTAACAAACAAAATTGCAGCAACCATGACCTAAAAATTGCATAGTGACCATGAGCTAAAGCCCTTCAGAGGGTTTTAGTCAGCACATTAGGTAAACAACTAGACCAAAATAAGTGCAAGCTGTGAGTTCAAAATCTAGAGCGAGGAGTAAAGAAAGGAACTGATGAGTATCATCTACTGCCTTGAGGCTGGCTCTCGTGTAGAGGGCTACAGTTCATTCCACTACCTTTCCTTCCTTCCTTTTCTTTTCTTTGTTTAGAAAGTAGGATTTATTAAGAGGACAAAAAAGCTCCCACAGTAGGAGGAGACCTGAAAGGGTTTCCCCCCCACTACCTTTCTATTGTAAATTACATTCGAAAATGAGACCAATTAGAATACTGAAGACATCCCTTGATAGGGGAACATATTACAAGAATCAAGTAGAACAAAGCATCTTATATTAGGGTGGACTGTAGTGGATACTATTGTATGTCACCCAGATTACCCCCTTTAGAACCATTGTTATCATTCTCCAACCCCGAACATGTTGGCTGCTGAAGGCTTCTAGTTGTGTTCCCCCATAGAAATTGCCTTTGGTGGAAGGATACTCCCTGAAGTGCCCTTGTTGGGAGCAATAAGTATCCGATGAATGGTTGACTGGGGAGTCTGAAGACCTGACCTTCTTGCCTCAGTTTAATCTTTAAAGAGTCACCCCAGACTCAGAATTTTACATGTTTCTGTGGGAGAACATGTAAACACTAAAGCCTTTAACATAACTGCACTGTGGTTCAATTTTTCCTTCTGTAAAATCTTGCTTCTATCATCCTCTTATAGGCTTGATTTCTAAGAAGACATGCTGATAAATCTGTACACAAATCTCAGTGTCTGTTGCCAGAAAGTATGGTCAAAGACACCATGCCTGTTTCCATGTAGGACAGTTTGGGCATTCTAAATCAATAACAGGATAACGTGGTTTAGTATTTACTTAATTTGGAATGAAAGTGAGAGATTTCAGGTAAGAAAGAACACAGATAGCATGTACCTCAATATTTTCCTATAGTAGAGGACCAATAAAGAGGAAGAAATGTGTGTCTTCTCCCTTTGCTATGATTATATAAGAAGAACTGTGAAAAGTTTCCCTCCCTTTACTAAAGCTCTCATGTGCATAGAAACTTGTCTATCCTTCCCAAGGCAATCTACAGATTTAACACAATACCCATCAAATTTCCAGCATCATTCTTCTCTGACCTGGAAATGAAAAACAGAAATTCATATGGAAACATAAATGACCATGAATTGCCAAAACAATCCTTTGCAAAAGAAACAAAGCGGAAGTATCACACTTCCAGACTTAAACTTTATTATATGGCTACAATAATCAAAACAGTCTGGTAATGGTACAAGAACAGGCATATACCAATGGTACAGAATAGAGATTCTGGAAGCAAACCCTCAATTTCTCAACCAACTCATCTTCCACAAAGCCTCCACCAACCAACCACTGAGGAGAGGAGAACTTATTCAGTAAATGGTGCTGGGAAAACTGGCTCACCACATGCAGAAGATGAAAACAAGACCCCTACCTATCACCACGCACAAAAATCAGCTGTAATGGATCAAAGACCTAGGCACAAAGCCTCAAATTATGAGAATCTTTGAAAACACAGGAGACACTCTTATGGAAATTGGAATAGGCAACTCATTCCTGATCAAAACCCCAGATACGCATGCCATAAGAGATAAGATAGACAAATGGACTATATCAAACTGAAAAGCGTCTGAAAAGCCAAAAAAAAAAAATCATCAAGATTTCTGTGAAATAGTCCACAGAATGGGAAAAAATATTTGCCAACTGTATATCTGACAAAGGCTTAGCATCTAGGATCTACAAGAAACTCAAATGTGCCAAAAAGAAAAACAAACAAAACAGCCCCATTAAAAAGTGGACAAAAGATATGAATAGACACTTCTCAAAAGAAGACATGAGCAACCAGCTGATACATGAAAAAATGCTCATTGTCACTAATCATCAAAGAAATGCAGATTAGAACCACGCTGTTATGCCACCTAACTCCAGTCAGAAATAACTCAAAAACAACAGATGCTGGAGAGGATGAGAGGATGTGGGGAAAAGAGAACACTTCTACACTGTTGGTGGGATTTGTAAACTAGTACAACCACTGTGGAAAACAGTGTGGTGATTCCTAAAAGATCTAAAAATCAACCTTCCATATGACCCAGCAGTCCCCCTTCTGGGAGTATACCCAGAGGATCTCAAATCACTCTATAAAAAAGATACCTGCACATGCATGTTGATCGCAGCATTATTCACAATAGCAAAAACATGGAACCAACTGTGCTACCCATCAAAAATGGACTGGTTAAAAAAAATGTGGTACATATACATGATGGAGTATTATGCAATCATAAAGAAGGACAAAACAATGAACTTTGCAGCAACTTGGATAGATTTATAGTCTATAATACTCAGTGATCTATCACAGAAATAAAGAACTGGGTACCACATGTTCTTACTCATAAGTGGGCCCTGAACAATTATCATAATACTATAAGAAAGGGATTGCCAGTAGTGAGAAATGGCCAGAGGAGGGAGTGTTGGGCACACTTCATCAATAAGAGTATTTGATCTCAAACCAGGTGAAATGGGGACCAAAGTGAGGCCCAAACTTTATCTGTACAATGACCATTTGTTTACCTAATCCTGAATTATACTCCACATATTTAAAATTAAAAAAAAAACTCGAAAGGGAAAGTCTACTCCAACTGGGGCATGGATTACTTTGTCTTCAGCATTAAAGGGCAAAATTGGGAATGCTTGAATGAGAATGAAAGCGTGAAGGTTTGCTTCTCTCTTAATTCCCTTGCTGTGGATTTCGTTCCAGGCTGGCTTTCCCAGTCCTGTGCAACTAATGAGTTGGGCTCTCATTCTGACTCAGTGTAGGCCACACACTTTTCAAGCTGGTTTAAACTGAGAGTGATGAGAGAACAAGTTGCAAGTAATCACCTGTTTTGTGTTCTTGTGAATTAAGAAAAGCTGGATAAAAGCCCTGTTTCTATTCAATTCTGGACAACTTCAAATTGAAGCATATTTTTATTATCATGGGGAGCAGACTTGAAATCTTGATACTTGAGTAAATTTATTTATGGATTAGCTATTCTTTCACTATGGCAATGTGGTGAAGTGGCTGGCAGCCCAGGACTACTCATTTTCCCCCTGCTTCCAGGAAGTAGCACAATGATGGTTAACAGATATGGCTGTAGAAAGCTTTTCTTTTTTGAATTCCTGTGACTATGTTGAATTGTGTGCCAAATACATATATGTATGTAGAACTAAAAATGTGAGAAGCATGTATTTTTCCAGTCACATTTAATTGCATCAACATGGAGTTCATCTTGACTTTTGCAGCAAAAACTAATGAGCCATATGTGGAATAATCCAGATGTTTAGATTACATATTCTTCCAATCCATTATGCAAACATCTATTTATGACAATGTCTTCCATTGTGTGGAAAGGAGAAGAACTGCATCGCTGATAAAGAAGTAAAATTGAAGACTACTTATACTATTGGTATTTGCAAAATAGGATTTTTCTGCCAAATGTGTTATTTTCAATATGAAATGGTGGGGTTAGGGAGACAAACTATGACTTGTGTTTTCATAGAGCCCTTCTATTTGTTATTACTTACACAGCCATGTGTCTATTTTAGTAACTGTAATCACAACCATACACATATGTGCACATATATACACATCACTAAATGGTGGAAGAACATAATGAACTCTTTAACAGTGATTTACGTACTAGGGGCATAGAGTGACTAATAATCCATCCTTTTTGAGGACAGCAAGGACAGCTTCCTAAGGAGATTACTGAGGCTAGGTGTTGAAATATGGGGGTTGACAGCTACAGGTTGGGGATAATTATAATTGGAGAGACTATAATGAACTAAAGAAAGATGGTAAGGAAAAGGCAATGTGTTCTAAACATTTGCTTTATTCCTCTAAATAGTTTCTTCTAGTAGGACAAAGCAGGGATGGAGCATGTCAACAAATCAGGTTGAACTCGTTTAATAATATCAAGCTGTAAGGCCCAGTGTTCTTCACTGGGAGGTCACTATCTTATTTACCTCAGCAACACTAAAATATCCACATCCCAAGTCGCCATCTGATATGACGCTTAGTCTGAAAAATTGTTAAGAGAGTCAGGTCCATGGATGTGATAATTGGGTAACAGATTCATATGCATCTCTAAAAGATACAGAAAGAGAATAAAGTTCAGAAATGTTTCTATTAGTGAAGGCTATGGAAAAAGAGTAGTTTTCAGATCATGGTCACTCTTCTTGGTCACTTTGAGGCAAATATCAGAAAAGCAATAATGAATTTTCATTCTCATACTCTTGGAATTGCTTATGTTTGAGCAGAAAGTAAGATAGATTGAACTTACAGATGGGTGGAATGGGTCCTTTTTTATTCACAACTATCGGGACTGGTTTTAATTCGCTCTCTTCTCTTTTTACCATCTTAGGACTCCAAATTTCACTTCAAGGTAAAACTCATTTAAACTCACGTCCTTGGTCATCTTCACTGCAAAGCTTCACTTCCCTATTCCAAGCTACCTGCTCTTATCTTAAATTCAACTGCGCAAATCGGAACTCTCCATTTTATAATTTATCCTTTCCACATCTTTGCATTCTCCAGTCCCACTTTCCATCTCCCATTGCACCATCTTGGGAGTAGAACTTTGCTATTTGTTCCTCATAGTCACATTTTGGTCTCACATTCAATGCTGCTGTCTTTAAAAATCAGTTGGTTGCATCAATCTCTTTCAGTTCTATCATTGAAATGACTCATAAATGCATCCCTAATTTTCTATTCCAGTCACTGGAACTTCAATTCTTCCTAATCTGCGGCAATAGCTTCATAACTGATTCTCTCTTTTTTAAAATTGTTATAAAGATGTGGGGTACGATTCAGGGTTAGGTATACAAACGTTGACTACGCAGGTACCCTTGATGATAAGGTTTGCCCCTCACTCCCCTAGCAGTTTTCCTCAACTGCCAATCCCATCCCCCCTCCCCTGACAGTTTCCCACTTGGGATTCCCAGTTTGTCAATCCCTTTCTTATAGTATTATAATAATTGTTCAAGGTTCGCTTATGAGTGAAAACATATGGTACTCTGTTCTTTGTTTCTGTGATAGATCACTGAGTATGATCGACTCTAAATCCATCCAAGTTACTGCGAAGTCCATATGTTTGTCCTTCTTTATGTCTGTATAATATTCCATTGTGTATATCTAGCACATTTTTTTATCCAGTCCAGCTTCGATGGGCAATATGGTTGGTTCCATGTTTTTGCTATTGTGAATATGATCTTCATTAATTTGTTCACTCATTCATTGTACCTGTATATTTTCTAAAATACAAGTTATGATGATGAAGATAAGAACAGCTAAATGGAAAGGAGGAAATAAAACTGCTCACTTAATTGGGTTGTGAAAATTAGCCAAAAATTTTTTAGTAATGCATTTAGCATAGTGCCTGGAATATAATACATTCTGAATTAATATTGGTAACTATGACTCACTTTATTTTAGAAACACTGTATAAATATATGAGTATTCTAGTTCTCAAACTCACCTAATTCTTCCCCACATCCGGTTACTTCCCATGCCTGTCCCTTTTACTGGAATTCTCTTCATCTCTTTTTTGTCCCGTCTATCTTCAGCAGGCTACTTTCTATGACATCCTCAAATCTCTATTCACAATTATTTGTTTTCATCCAAGTCTTCCCTGAGTTCTCAAACCTGTTTAAACAACTTTTCTGTGTGTTCCTGCAGAACTTTGTATTTCCAGTCTTGAAGTTATTATGTAGCAGAATAGGAAGTCATCACATCAAAATACAGATGTGTAAATAATGTGGAGATTATTTATTATCTATAACTGATAGAGTCTTCCTCAGTGATGCCCACTTTAGTGACAAATTCTAACATGGTTTTAATTTTTTTTCAATTTTTTCCCTAGACTTTTAGTGTAATTTGATTTCTTCTAGGTTTACATCCAGTCTTTCAAATTTCCTTCTTGTTCCTTGCTTCTCACTGAGAGAGCCTCCACAATGGTTCCTTCTTGCTGACTTGATACCACGTTGGCTCTAACGGGCACTGTAGACCCCTCTGAGCCTCAGCCACCCACTACATAGTAGTCTCCACTGCAGTCTCACCAGCTTTCAATTTTCCTATCTTTGGAAATCTCTGCATGGCACACTGGGACTTCTGAACCACTCTCCTGACTCATTGAAGCAGAGGGAGCCTTGAGAGTGTCATCTCAAACCTTCCTTCTGTTTAATCATGCTTGCAATGCCCTGCAAGGGCCTATAAACTTACTGGACTTCAGAGAAGAAGAGGTTATGGCATTAGAATAGTTTCATTCAGGAGAGAAACAAAATTGGAAGTTATCCTTTTCAATCCAGGGGAGGATGTGAAGGATAAGAAATCAAGGGAGAAAGTCCCATTTGGGGTTCTAAGAAGAGACCATCTTACATAATGCCTCTCACCCCAGCCTGGGTAGTCTTGTCACAGTAGAAATAGCAAGCATGTTTGGTAAGAAAGGTCTGTCATCATACTCTTGAGACTTTTTCTGCTCAAAGCATTTTCTGATGCTTTCCTTTTCTTTTCCTTTATTTTACCTTCTGTGGTTTTCCACCATGGTATTTATGTAGTTTATTGTATTTTTAATATCTATCTCCTCCTTCTAGACCAGCAGTTCTCCACTAGAGGCAATTTTGTCCCTGGAGGACATCTGGTCATGTCTGGAGACATTTTTCATTGTAACCACCCTGGAGAGGAATGAGTGAGTGCTACTGGCATCTAGTGTGAAGAGGCCAGGGGTGACGCTAAATATCCTACATTACACAAACAGGCCTTACGACAAAGAATTATCTAATCCCAATGTCAATGGTGCTGAAATTGAGAAATCCTGTTGTAGAATGTGACATCTTTGAGGCAGATTGTGTCTTATTTATCTCTTCATCTCCAGTCCCTCACACATTATCTGGTATATAATAGACACTTAACAATTATTTATTTAATGACTAAGTAACAAATGAATAAATAAATAAGTGAATACATGGAAGATGTGAATGAATAAGTAGCATACATTTACTTCTTGAAATCCTCTAAAAATCTCAATTGATTTTGGTTATTTTGATTTGCATAAAATTAAGTTTGGTAGTTGAACAGAAAAATGATCACATCTGGTCTCTTCAGGGCTACAGATAGTGGCAAAACTCTTAAAAGTTATATATCTGACCAGGTGTGGTGGCTCAAGCCTGTAATCCCAGCACTTTGGGAGACAAAGTCGAGGGGATTGCTTGAGCTACAGGTTCGATAACAGCCTGGGTAACTTGGCAAGACCTTATCATTACAATAAATAAAAAAATTAACCGGCAAGGTAGTGCACACCTGTAGTTCTGGCTACTTGGAAGGCTGAGGCAGGAGGATTGCCTGAGCATAGCAGGTCAATGCTGGGGTGGTCGTGGGCATGCCACTGCACTCTGGCCTGGACGATGGAGTGAGACTCCAACTTAAAAAAATAGTTATATATCTTATGAAGGAGAAGAGGGAGTTTACATGATAAATATTAGCAGTCAGTATCAACCTCTTGCTCAATCTCCCTAACCCCATCTCTTAATAAGTGGAGGATGTCATAACTCTGGAAAACTTTTCTTGGCTCCATCAGAAGAACAAAGTACACTATTGAATACCTCCATTCAATAATTAAAAAGTTTCCCTAGAGATGGCCTCACAAGCATGTGGCACCTGCTTTCAATCATGGAAACTGATAGTGAAATTATGGTCTACATGGCACGTAGTGCACCACTGTATATGGTTTGGTTGCATGTAGAACTCTCCCGAATACAACTGTGATTGAGAGAAACAGAGTAAAATGGTGACTGTGTTGATGGCAGAGTTTCAGTAAGAAGTATGCAAGAGATGCTGTGATTCTGGGTTTGGATTATTCTCAAATGGAGTTATCAGTTATTTATGCCCAGCAAAGTCATAGCTCATACATAAATGTTCACTCTGCTTATTTTTAACTAGTTTTTATAGTTTTCTTTATCACACATGCTTTCTGTAGTTTTATTAGATATTCCTAACATATTTGGCATTCTAGTTGATTTTTTTGTCAAATTGACATAAATTAAGGAAAAAATTAACACCTAGAAGCTGAGAAATTATAATATTCTATTCCTTAAATGGTCCTTGGTAAGCATATTTAGGTAGAAAGAAGTCAGTGATTAGATTCTTGAGGCTTTTTCTGCTAAAAGTATTTCCTGATATTTTCCTCCGTCTTACCTTGTCTGTTTTCTATTATTGTATGTATGTCACTCAATCTATTTTTTAATGTCTATCTGCTCCTTCTAGACCATTTTCATGTGAGGGTTACTATTTTAAGAGTAAGTGTTCTACTGAAATATGGTAGATAATCCAGGACATATTTTTAGATTATTGCTAATAAAATATTAAACTTTGACTGTGGAATAAAGACATTTGCAAATACTTAATTTATATTATCCCTGGAAATTAATAATGATCATTTCCTTTTCAATTTAGAATAATACTTTGTAAAAAGAAGGGAAGAAATAATTTAGTTGGTGAAGGCTTATGTCAGATCAATGGCAAAGGGAGAAAGGAAACATTCAAAAGTGAGAGGAAATTCCAGCTTATTGTATGCTCATCACTTGCCAGCCATTCTGTTAGCTGACTCTTAAATAACTCCAGAGAACTAACTGGTCTTTGAGGAAAGATATTTGTTCTTTGTTTTAAGGATAAAGAAAATGAAACATAGAGAGGCTGAGTCACCTGCCCCAAATCACACAGTTGTCACCCTGTGTAATACGAGTTAGATTCCCCATCTATAAGAGAATTTTGTTCTACCACTCTATTTCCCTCTCATAAGGTAATAGAAAGGGCCAGTAGTTCTCTACCTTGCAATCACTTTAGGACCAGCCATTGGGTATCATGCTCACCACCTGGGTGTCAGGATCAGTTAAACCCAAACCTCACCATCATGCAATATACCCATGTAACAAACCTGTGTATGTATCTCTTGAATAAAATAATTTTTCAGTTAGGAAGAATACTGATGCCTGAGTCTAACCCCCAGAATGTATTATGCAATTCTTCTGTGTAGGAAGGCCCAGAAATCAGTTTTTTTCATGATCCCTGGGTGATTCTAAATTGTTACAAATGTTGAGAACCACTGATTTAGGCCTTTATATTCCTGCCTTTTGTTTTACCTTTTATATTTTAGCAAGTATATTTATTTTGGACTTTTAACAGAGCGTCTACAAAAAATTCACAAAGAATTAAATTTGTCATAATTTGAATGGCACAGAGTAACTTTGCATAATAAGGCAGGGTATTTCTTATTACGTCAGTCTTATTTAATGGGGTTTATAATTTAAGGTTATAAAATTAATCATGAGTAAGAAAATCAAAGGTTAGTTGTATGAAGGGTAAGAAAACTTTTTAATTTGCTATATCATAACCTTGGAATCAGTTACCAGTGGCCTACCTCTTCATTGAAAAATTCTTGAGACAACTGCAAAACCATGTGCAGTTGACCAAGACCTTGAGCTGGTCCTGGCTCCAAGCCATGTAACCTGTAGTTCAGAGAGTTGCATTCATTTGAAAATGTATTTTCCACATCGGAATGCTTGTGTCTGTGTTTTCCTATGATGTTTGGAGCTGTGTTGTGATATTTTATATTTTAAAGTGTAGATCTAATGACAATATTTTCTTTGAGAAGTGGGTCCCTTGACTATGCCTTCTTGTACAAAGAATGCACATGCTCCCTGAAGCATCTTTTCTTCATGTGACTTCTTACCATCAATCTTAATACACTCTTTTTTATTTTCTAAATACTGTCATCTTTTCTCCTCTAGTCTTTTTGTTTCTTTTGAGAAAGCAGGATTCATTGAGAGGACAGAAAAGCTCCCACAGTGGGAGTGGACCCGAGGGGGTTGCCCCTAGTTTTTTTTCTGTATAATTTTCCCTTTCTCCCAATGTATCTTAGGCTTACCAGAGATATGTTGTCACTTATGCATCTTACTTATCCTTGGTGTGGTCTACAGGACCTACACGTCAAATTCTTGCTGTGTTATAATTAATAGTAGTTTTTCATATTAAGGGAGACACACACGAGATTAATATCTTAGAAACAACTTTTATAAAACTAAAATTTATTTTAAAACTAAAATTTAACAAAGGGTAATGGTATACTTGAAAACAATGTGTTACAAACTAACATTTTAAAGAAAGATAATTTAATGTGTCCATTAAAAAAAATCCTAAACCAAGTGTGTTTATCAAATACTAAAAACTTGAGATATTAGCTAGGAGCTATGTAATAAAGTTAAATAAGGCAAATCTGATTCATGATTTGTTGAAAATAGAAATGTTAACATGCTCAAGAGTTTTATTTTTGAATTAAAATGGTATATCTCTTTATTATGAAAACTCACATATTACAACTAGACAAAGGATTTGAATCACAAAGTTATTTTCATGCATTATTTCATTTAATATCTATAATTGACTTTGTTCTTATTTTGCCTTGAGAACGTTCAGACTACACAAAAAGACAGAAGAGTTGCGGTCTCACTGTAAAAAAAAAAAAGGAAAAATGTAAATGCTATTTTGAAGTACAGTATTCCAGGCTGACTGAGCCCACTGAAGTCCTGTCAAGAATACTGAGAGTAGAAGAGCTGGCTTGTAGGATGTGGGATCTGTGCTTTCTTACCATTGTACATTACTAATGGATTGTTTTCTCTTTCTTTTTTTCTACTTGTATTAATACATCTGTTATAACCGCCTGAAAACATCCTAATTTTCATTTAATTACTGAACCCTTCATATGTGGTTTCCAGGCACAATTTTAAAATTTATGCCATATATCAAGATTTATGTATTATTTGATTAAAGTTCATGTCATCTAAAAGTTCTATTTTTCAGTGTCATTTTTGTTGCTTCTACTTTTTTTTTTTTTTAAGCATGGTCCATAGTGCTGAGATTAGCTTTGACCACTGGTTGTGAAATTTCTGCTGAGGAAACCATTATGAAAATACAATCACAAAGTAAAAAATACTGGAAGTATTAGAAGTATGTCTGTAACGTGCTACCAAAAAGATTATACATGCATACCTCTGGTTGTGTTGTTGTTTCAAAACTTTTGGACAGAATTATTTCCTGGCAGCATTTTCCTGGAATAGAATTCCTTGACTTTTATTTATGTAAGGTTCACCATTACATAGTATCCATAAAGGATACATTATACTTTTAAAAAATCCTATGGAAACTAAATACAAATGAGCAGTTTACTATGACCTCTATGCTTGACTTGAGTTAATGTGGAGGTAGGGCTGAGGGATGATAAAAGAATCATGTACCTCTACAGTAGGTGAGCAGAGCTATTAGAAAAATTTGATAGTTAGAGCTATTAGACACGTTTCTTTTACAGTGTCCACACCATATATGTGGTCCACAGGAAAGAAGGCTAGAATATTTCACGGGTTGTACTTGACTGGTAATTGAAAATTATGCAGGAAGCAGATGTCATCTGATGAAAAAGCTTTGTGGAGAAAGTGGCATTTTGTTTGAAAATTATAGTCTAGTTTGAATTTTGATAGGTAAAGGTGAAAGAAAGAATTGAGTAGTGAGGATAACAAAATAGGGGAGTGAATACAAAGTTGGAGAGGTAAAAGGTCTTGGAAATTGCAGACGTGAATACAGTCAGAGAGGTAAAAATTCTGAGAAATTGTTTACTTGGAGCATGGAAAATGTATGGAAAAGTTGCTTTGAAAGATGAGGTCGGAAAAGTTGTTGATGACTGTGTTGCTGGAGGTGATATGCTATTTCTCTGTCAGTGAGCTTTGGAAGATAATTTTTGGTATAAAATCAAAAGCAGGCTGGGCGCAATGGTTCAATCCTGTAATCCCAGCACTTTGGGAGACCAAGGTTAGAGGATTGCCTGAGCCCACAGGTTCGGGACCAACCTGGGCAAATTGGTGAGATCTCATCTCTACAATAAATCAGCAATCATATATGTATGGCGGGTGTGATAGCATGTGCTCGTAGTTCCAGTTACTTGGAAGATTGAGGTGGAAGGATTGCGGAGCCCAGCGAATTGACATTGGGGTGACTGTGAGCATGCCACTGCACTCCAGCCTGGGTGACAGAGTGAGACTCCAACTCAAAAAATAATAATAATAAAAATAAAAAAACATGAGTTAGGTGGTGTCTCAGTGTGGTTTTAATTTGCATTTCTTTGATGATTAGTGAGGTTGAGCTTTTTTTTTAATGTGTCTTTTAGCTGCTCCTGTGTCTTCTTTTGAGAAGTGTCTATTTATATCTTTTGCCCACTTTTTAATAGGGCTTTTTTTTTTTCTTTTTAGCATGTTTGAGTTCCTTGTAGATTCTGGAGGTTAGGCCTTTGTCAGATATACAGTTGGCAATATTTTCCCCAGTCTGTGAGTTGTCTTCCTGCTTTCTTGATGGTTTCTTTTGCTTTGCAGAAGTTTTTCAGTTTGATGAGGTCTCACTTGTCTATCTTATCTCTTATGGCATGGGCATTTGGGGTTTTATCAGAAATTGGTTGCCAATTCCAATTTCCATAAGGATGTCTCATGCATTTTTCTAAGGTTGTTATAGTTTGAGGTTTTACATTTAGGTCTTTGATCCATTTGGAGTTGATTTTTGTGTATGGTGATAGGTAGGGGACCTGTTTCAATCTTCTGCATGTGGTCAGCCAGTTTTCCCAGCAACATTTATTGAATAAGTTCTCCTCTCCCCAGTGATTGTTAGTGGTGGTTTTGTCATCATCAATAACAAAAAAACAACAAATGCTGGCATGGATGCAGGGAAAAGGGAACACTTCTACACTGTTGGTGGGATTGTAAACTACTACAACCTCTGTGGAAAACAGTGTGGCAATTCCTAAAAGATCTAAAAATGAGCCTTCTACACAACCCAGCAATCCCTCTTCTGGGAGTATACCCAGAGGAACTCAAATAACTCTATGAAAAAGATATCTGCACACACCTGTTTATTGCAGCATTATTCACAATAGCAAAAACATAGAACCAACAGTGCTGCCCATAGAAAGTAGGGGGGATTTTTAAAATGTGGCCCATGTACACGATGGAATATTATGCAGCCATAAAGAAGAACAAAATTATGAATTTTGCAGCAACTTGGATGGATTTAGAGTCTATAATAGTGATCGAAACAAAGAACTGAGTATCACATGTTCTTACTCATAAGTGGACCCTGAGCAATTATCATAATACTTTAAGAAATGGATTGGTAATAGTAAGAAACTGCCAGGGGAGGGAGGGTTGGGGCACACTTAATCAATAAAAGTACCTGATCTACAACCACGTAAAAT
The DNA here is from genome assembly GCF_000164805.1 of Carlito syrichta. Classification (NCBI taxonomy): domain Eukaryota; kingdom Metazoa; phylum Chordata; class Mammalia; order Primates; family Tarsiidae; genus Carlito; species Carlito syrichta. Next base: position 441,164 of record NW_007253742.1, on the reverse strand, counting down.
GGGGACCAGTGAGACCCAAACTTTACCTGTACAATGACCATTTGCATACCTAACCCTGTATCTTTAAAATAAATAAAAGTAAAATAAAAAGCTTGAAGTAATTTATCTGGAATTTGCAGTTATCTGTCCAACTTCTTCACTTCAGAGATGATTAAGCACTGATTAAGAGCAGAGTGTTGGAATTAAGGAGGGAAATCAGACTCCTAATATTGACTCCATGATTTACTAGCTCTATGAACTTGATTGGGCTGCTGAATTTTCCTTATCTGCAAACTGGAAATACAAGGTTTGTTGTGAGGATAAGAACTTAGCTTAGTGGCTAGAACATAGTACTTAGCTTATTGGCTAGAACATAGTAAATGCACGAAACACATTTGCTATTATTATTGTTTGCGTTATTGTTATTATTCATGACTTCAGTACTACAGACTCTCATATTTCCTTGTTCTGTTCTTACAGGAGTTACACAAGTTGACTAGAATCAGCAGTCAATTTTCCTGATCTCAGAACAATTGGGTATATACAAAATTCAAGGTGTGGAAACTCATTCTGAAAGAACTAACTACATGAGTCACACTTTCTATGGTAGTAATTTTCATTCTGCATCTGGCTACATCACTCTGGCTCTTTGGTATGGGGGTGGTAGGAGTAATACAAAGGTAACAAGATTTTATCACTAAACTCTCTCAATTCTTCATTCCCCCTTTTGAATGTTGCTGACATCAATATTTTCTATAAATCTCAAGCAGCTTTAAATCTAAAGGAATAAGGCAAATAATTTTTCTTTCCAATCATTAAAATACTCTTATTAAGTCATTCAGTGAACACTTTCTAAGGGAAAAAATAGTTTATGTGTGGTTTGGATGCTAAGCATTGACTCAGCGTCAGGCCTGTGAAGGAGAAGTCCAAGCTATGCCTGCTGACACACACGTAATAATGGAAAAAAATAAAGACTTTTCCAAGTTTGCTAAATAAAGCCATACGTTTGGAAAAGCATGATACACCAAACTCTTATAGTTTCCTTTTTCTTTCTTTTCATTTTTTCAAGATCATTTTTTTCATTACCTGCAAGCATCATGGTTTTTCCTTTCAATACACAAATATTCCCAGGTCTCATAGTTGCCATAGTCTTCTCTCAAGTGATCCATATTTTTGTACAGTTCTAGTTATAGTTAAGTAATATTAACCAATACTCAAGAAAGCCAGCCATTTAAAATGACTTGTTAGGCAGGAATTTCATAGAAACTGTATGTAGTTGTTCCTCTTACTTTAGGGATTAATTACTTTTATAATACAAACAATGAGTGCAGTATAAGCTTTGAGAGACTGACTCACTAAGGAAACAAGACAGGTTTGGAATTGATTGCCATTGATGTACTTGCCATTGATGTACTCTGGAGAACTCTTTAAAAAATGGTAACCTGAGAAATTTAATTGCCATGTGACAGTTCACACAAAACTGATATTATCAGTAAGTGGAACATAATTAAATATACTGTGATTGTATGACAGTTTTGAAAGGGTTGCATTTCATGACCAGGTGTTTTGATTTCTTGAAATGAAAGAAAAGAAAAGGAAATCAGCTTTCAGCTCTTTGGTATAGTTTACCTCCTTTGGGAAGTTATTCTGCAAACCTACAAAATGAATTAAAGATGACAAGACAAATTTAGGAGATGAAAAAGCAAGGATGAAACATCTATCTGCTGTGTACCGTCTTTGTGATGTTGGAGCCTTTCATCTTTCTGTCACTTCATTTTTTTTCTATTTCTAACTTAGGAGGGACTGATCCAGGCTAGCACTCTGTGGGGAATTACCCAGAATCCCTTTAGAAGTCACTACAAATAGAGGTTATGAGAGGAAAAGAAGCCAAGTGGGTCCAACCAGAACAAAGCTCTGTCATGGGTTGGACTTTCATTAATTTCAATCAAAGTAGTCTTCAGAAAAAAATATTTTTAAGTCAACTAACTTCTAGCTGCTTTCTAGGTCCTTTGCAACATCAACATCAATGACATCAATGACTTATTTATTTATTTATTTATTTGTAGAGACGAGGTATAGCTATGTTGTCCAGGCTGATCTCAAACTCCTGGACTCAAGCAATTCTCCTGCCTCGACCTCCCAAAGTGCTGGGATTACAGGCATGAACCACTATGTCCAGCTACTTCAATGACTGTTTAATAGCAGCTAAGAAAGAAAAGAAATTTTTTTAAAAAAGGAAGTAATTTTGCAAGACTCTTTTTCATTTTTTCAAATATGTATTTGTTTTTATTATCTTGAAAGTAATATGTGTTAGCTGCAAAAGTCAAAAGAAAGTTTACATAAATATATACTTCATTTTTAGATCTACTTCCTTTGATAGTTCTTCACTTTTAGTGATGAGTTGCTGAAGCATGTGCTCATTTAAAAAAAAGTGTCATTCATTCTTAGTACCTGGGAAAGTAGTAATCACAAGATTTTCCAAGTGACAGACCCACTCTTATGTGTGGTGTTTTTTCCTAGGTCAATATTAGGATTAGTCCATCAGTCAAGAGGTTCTATTACCTAAGAACCCTGATAGCTAAGACATATGTTCAGAGATGTTTACATACATGAAAATGGAAAAAGAATATTGAAACACTTACCCAACTTCCTTGCTAGTCTCAGTATAGTTATTGTTGATGTGTGTGGTGTGTGTGTGTGTGTGTGTGTGTGTGTGTGTGAGATGAGAACAAAGTAGAGGAAATGGGAGGTAATTTAGTGTGCTGGAAAGTCATAGAGTTTCATGTTTTGTATACATGATGCATTGTAGGAGTGACATTACTATGAAACTCCTCTGTCAGTTTTCTTTCAATTGAGTCTAGTACATCTTTTCCATTTCAGTGTTAACACATGGCAATGTATTTTTTCACAATCTTGTCTAAGGGGAAACTCTGACAGATTATGATGGGGAAAACTAAATCCACTCACCTAATATAAGCACACAGAAAGCGTCTCAGTAGAGCCTATGACATCAGAATCTGTCTCATTAAACCTCATATGCCACTGGAAAACTTGACTTTTGTCAAGTTGTTGACAATTGCCTTAGTCTGTTTTGTGCTGCTATAACAGTGGCACAAACTGGGTAATTTATAACGAACAGGCATTTCTTTCTCACAGTTCTGGAAACTGGGAAGTCCAAGACTGGAGGACCAGCATCTTGCAAGAATTTTCTTACTCTGTCACCCCATGGTGGAAGGCTGAAGTGTAAGGGAGCAGGAGGAGACCAAATTTGCACTTTTATAACAGCACCATTCCCACACATAAGAGTAAATCCCTCACTGCCTAATCAACTTTTAAAAATCTCACCTCTTGATAAAGTACAATGGCAATCAAATTTCATCACGAGTTTGGTGTGGGGGAGGCAACATTTAAACCATAGTAGCCTCTGTCTATCAAATATTGCAAGTAAAATCTTTACTCTTATTTGTGCTATTATTTTTGGCTTTATTCATATCTTTAGAAATAGTTACTTTATTAAACCCAACTGAAATTATCCAGTGTGAAAATGTCATCATTTTCTACTTGGAGTCTGGCTGATCTAGGCATTAAAGAAGACACACAATAAATATGTAAGCATATTTTTAAAATGGACGGTTTATAAGTTAGTTAATATAAATGTTAATTACTGTTGCTAGATAAATAAACCACTGCATTTTTTCTTTCAATCATTGGAATGAGAACTTAAAAAATAAGTTACTTTAGTACAAAATTTGGTTCAGTTAGCAACAAAAGGGGAAAAAAACTTCTTTAAAGATCACAATGTCTGATGGATTTGAAACAAATGAAGGTTTGAGATGACGTAAGTATGGTGTTGATTGGTTTCATGTGGCTTTGAGGCTTTCTGGCACTATAAAGATCACTACTGAATATAGTTTACATATGATTAGTGTACAATGCCTGACTGCATCTCCTTTCTGTATCTTAACTGCACTTGGCATTGTGATTCAGGAGTGAGATCTTGAATCTTTGGCCAAAAAAATTACTCAATTTCTATTTGTCCACCAAGCAATGCATGCAATTATAAAAACAACAACAACAACATCAACAAACAACAACTCCTTCTTTAGCAGTTACAGAATCCAAAAGTTGATTATCTTGCAGTTTGAAGAAATTACATGCTTTTCTTTCTTTTTTTTTTAAATTTAGGACATTGCTTATTTTATATTCTTACACGTTACTTTTTTTTCCCCTCTAATGCATACATTCTTGATAAAAGATAAAGTTTTCACTGAATTTTTAGGAAGACTCAATATATTTTAAAGATGGCATTAAAAAAATCCTCAACAGTCAAGAAGGGTAGTAAGTAGTAAGCTATTATTAGACAAAGGTAACTAAGAACCTGTCCTTGATTTCTTACTGGTTGCAGGATACCTTTCAATTGCCTCTTGCAATTCTCCTAAGGTTGTCTATACAACCAAGCGGGACTTGGTGAAGTTAGCCTAATATATCAATCCCTTCTCAGTAACTAAGGTTGGAGTTCTGAAACCCTTATGTAAGAAATTTACAATCTTATGTCTAAAAATAAAGTTAGAAAATGAGATTATAAATTAATCTATCAAAATTCTGATAAATATAGCTTTTGTTTATAAAGTAGAACCATAAAACAGCCTACCAAGTAATGAGAATGCTAAAACCACGAATGTTCCTTCATTTGGTAATTAATAGCATGGAATAGTTATTAACTTATCCTTTGAAAGCCAATAACTTTTTAACATATCCTTTCTCCCTTTGCCATATTTTAAATATAGTGCTTATAAATTTGCTTTGTTTGATGAAATATACAGTACAGAAGGTTCTCTGTCTGCCACCTAAATTTTCAAGGCCTTGCTGATTTTATGAATTGAATTTTCTTTTCATCAGCGTAGGTTTAACCTATTTCTGTATACATTCATGTGGATGCCTGAGTTGGAAAACAAATTTGGGATAGGTTTTACTTCTCAACCACCATTCCCCATAGGGCTCAATGGTGCTAATTCTGCACATACTAAGTGCATAACATTATGTTATAACAAAGTCCCTCCCCACTCATAACTTCACAGATGTTTTCACTCGGAAACCAAAACACTCAATTGCAAGACTTGGGGTGATCTTCTCCCAGCTCCCTTTCTCTCTCCTACAGTTTCATTGCATTGCCTTGCCTCTCTTTACCCCCCATCTTATGATTTATTACTGCTTCCTTTCCCCAACTTCTAGTTTCTTATTTCTCTAATTATCTGTGGCAAGAAGCAGCATAAACTCAGGTGCATGGAAATCCAAATTTCCCTGAGGATATAACGTGCAGAATAAATCCATCTGTATTAGAATTTTAGAACTTGAGATTGGTCACGTGTGATTAGCTTACACATTTTAGTGGGGTCTCTGTGCTTTTGTGTGTGATCTTGACTCTTCCCGGAACAGTCTTTTTGTTCTTTGCCATCTGGGAAATGTGTATTCATCTCTGAAAACTCAAATCAAATGCCTTTTCCTCTAGGGAAACTTTTTCAGCTCCATCAGGCAGAATTAGTCAGCTCCTCTGTGAACATATAGCTCTTTGGCTAACTTTTGTTACAGAAAGAACATTTTCTTTTCTATGTCTACTATGTGCTTGACACTGTATCGGTACATGTTTGTGTTCGCACGTTCTAGTACTTCATATTTGTAGGTCTACCTTATGTGATTGGCTTTGAGCCTTTCTAGAGTAGGGATAGTTATTTCCTTTAATACCTACAGCAGGGTTTTACGTAAAATTTCACAATGGTGAGAATTAATGTTTGCTGAATGAATGGTGTACAAATATTTAAATGAGGGTTTTTTTTTGTTTGTTTGTTTTGAGTGGAGTTTCACTCCATTGCCCAGGCTGGAGTACAGTGGCATGCTCACAGCCACCCCAGCATCGACCTGCTGGGTTCAGGTGACCCTTCCTCCTCAACCTTCCCAGTGCAGAACTACAGGCACATGCTACCATGCCCAGCTAATTTTTTGATTTATTGTAGAGATGAGGTCTCACCAAGTTGCCCAGGCTGTTCTCGAACCCGTGGGCTCAGGCAATCCCCTCACCTTGGCCTCCCAAAGTGCTGGGATTACAGGTTTGAGTCACTGCGCCCGGCCTGAATTAGTATTTTAAATGAGTTGGTAAGATTACCTAGTAGCTGGATGGCAAAATTAATTTACTAATGTTCTTATCTTTGACTTTTTATTAACTGGATCATAAATTCTGTGAAAACAGCAGCTGTGTCTCTCACTCTCATCATTATACCCTCAGTCCACACCTGGGGACCAGTAGACATTGCTGGATATATGTAGAATTTGTGAATAAAGAATAAAATAACAATGTAGGATGAAAATAATTCAGCCTTCAACTTTGCTTTTTTAAAAATGGAGACAAGCATATTAAATTTGATTATCTTTTCAGCCCAAAGCTACCTCTTAATTCTATATCATTTTAAGTGACTGGAAAAGGACAAGGTAGAAGTAGGGAAGGAGGGTGGAGGTATAACCTATTCAGAGTCAGTCAGAAGACTTTCATCTAGAAAATTCTCCTTAGCACATACAAAACAAATTGTTTAAAACAAAGGTGAATTCTCAGATAGAACTGATTCACATATTTAAAAACTGTCTTACAACCAAATGTATCAGTTGATTGTTAAACCACAGCTTTGCTTTTTCCTACCCATATTTTGCTTGGCTTTGAAGGACATGAGGTCTGTAACTGAGATGAGAAATATGTATTTTTTCACCATGAATATTTGTCTTTCTGACTTCTGTTAAAACTGTAGTAAGTGATAAAATATTAAGCCTCTTTTGTAATGGTGATTTTTTGGTATGATACTGCAGAGACAAATAGTGAATGTGTTCAGAAAACACATGCACAAGCAAAACAGCACATGCTGTACTCACAACCAGTTACACAGAATACTCATGCATGCATCTGTTGCTTGTTAATTTTCTTCCTGCTATTTGCATCACTCTTTTGAAGATGCTCCAGCAGCCTAGTGCTTTGCCCAATTGTTTATAATGGTCTATAAATCAGGGGCTTGGATCAAATCAAATGTCTTGGTTGTGTTTGAAAAATGTTTGCATATTTTGATTGTGTTTTATTTTCCTAGCTTTAGAAAACATATAGATTAACCTTTGATTAAAGCTTATATTCTAGTTACTCATTTTTTGTGTGTTTTGGAAATTGGTTACTCATTCAGCCAGTTAGTAGGTTCAAACGATGTTTTCATATATTGCTTAGTTTGTTTTAAGTTAGTGCTGTAAACATTGACAGTTTTCCTTTCCTAAGAGTCTTATGAATAGGCAATACACATAAGACAAAAACCAAAACCAAAACCAAAAAAAAAAAGGGGCAAAACTAAGGCAACAACATATTTAGAAATCAGGTTAAAGTGCTTTGTGAACAGCTTATCTTCTAGCAACTGTTTTTAACATTCACTTGTGATGTTTTAACAACAACCATAGTTCAATAATTAAACTATGTTTGGATTTGAGGTCTCAATAAACTGAATTCAGAATATAGGATTTTTAAAAATTATAATCCCTGGTAAAGTGGACACTGGGGAAGAAACCCAAGATTTCAAGTGTTTGATTTATTGACTGTGTGCGTCAAAAGCATGCTTTTAATTCTCAGAGTAACATAAAAATACTCAGAATCAGTGCTTGGTCAATTATGAGTCTATATTTTATGTCATAGATATTGTATCCAGTCCTCTCTCCTTATTTCCCAGTCACGGTTTTATAGAGGGATGTGGTAGACAAAAAATTAGAGCTAACAGCAGGAGTGAATCAGTTACATAAGACATTTATAAGATGCAGTGAATAATACTAATTTAGGGGGAAAAATCTGTATTTTTTCAGAATTTAGAAGTGGATTGAACTAGTTTTCCCAGTTTAATATCTAGGAAAGTCTACACAATGCAACTGCAAGTTCAATCATAACCTATGGCAATTTTGACTTGTAAATGTTTTTTATTCATGTGCCTTTGGTTTTAATGTAGATACATACCAGAGACCATGTGTTTCAAGTGAATAGGGTATTTTGATTATTGATCTACTCAGTTAAACAAGGATGCTACATATATTATCTACTACAAAACATACTGTTTAATACAATGTGCATGGGTATAGAGCTAAACAGTTTGCAAAATATTTTAATTTCCTTGGCTCACTTTAGTAGAAGAATAGGGATTAATACACCCACTTTGTAGATTAGGGTTCCCAGGCTCAATATAATACAATGATTCATAACCAAGGTTAAAAGAAAATCAAGACCAGTTCCAAGGCATATATCAAAGTTCTGTGTGTGTGTGTGTGTGTGTGTGTGTGTGTGTATGAAGATATAGTCATTGCAGAAGATACATTAACTGTAGTCATATGGTTACCTGTGAAGCAGCTTTTAAAGCTTGGGTTTCTCTGTCTTACCAGCAAAATGAAACTTAAAAATAATTATTACAAGGCACCAAAGATGTGCCTTCAGAATAAGCACATCTTAAAAGCAGGGCATCGTTTTCTTGAGAAAACATTTAGTATATTATGTATGAAACATTATCTAGGAACAATATCAATAATTTGGTAATTTGAAAGATGGTAGATTCTACCCAAATAGCTATTTCATTCCAAACTATCTTTTGGGTGAACAACATCAGTCAAATGACTTGACTTCTTGAGAACAAGCCAGTAGACTATAACAGAGTTTCCCAAATTGATGTTTTAATGAATATTGGCTCCAGGAAGAATGTCAACAGAAAATTCAAGAACAGATTGTGCAGGGTCAAACAATTCAGGAAAATAATGCAAATAGATCCCTTCTTAGAGATTAAATGACATTAATTCCGAAGTAGTGAAATCTGTTACATATTGTTTTTCTACAGTTTTTCAAACTTATTGAAATATTCGCACCTACACATACAGATAATTGTGTATACAGACATGCATTCATATGTATAAAAATACCTATTAACAACTTGAAAACAGAATTTGGAAAATGTTGGAAAAGCGATTCTTTTTTTGCTTATTATTTAGTTTTAATTATCATAGTGCTATTCTTTGAATATGTTCCCAAAGTTTGTGTGTTAAAAACTTAACCCCCTGCTGGGCTCAGTGGCTCAGCCTATAATCCCACGCCTTTGGGAGGCTGAGGTGAGTGGATTGCCTGAGCCCGTGGGTTCA
>NW_007253742.1:418313-431852 GCF_000164805.1 Carlito syrichta | reverse complement strand
GGGCGACAGAGTGAGACTCCAACTCAAACAAACAAACAAACAAACAAACAAACAAAAAAAACTTCACCCCCAAGACAACAGTGCTAAGAGGTAAGACCTTTAAGAGGTGATTATTTCATGAAGGGGAGTCCTAATTAATGGGTTAGTGGCATTATTGCTGGAGAAGGTTACTCATCTCAAGAGTGTATTTTTGATAAAAGGTTGTGTTTGGACCCCTTTCTCCTTCTCTTTTTCTCATGCTCTCTTTCCCTCATGCCTTCTGCCATGAAATCACAAAGCAAAAAAACCCTCCCTCACCAGATGTGGATCTCCTAGACCTAGGACTTCCCAGTCTCCTGAATGGTAAGAAATAAATCTTTTGTTCTTGATAAATTACCCAGTGTGTGGCATTAGGTAATAGCACAAAATGGACTAAAAAACATAGCATTTAATAAGATTTATTATTTCTGTTAGGTCTCGTGATTTTGAAATATGACTGTGCAACAATTAAATTAGGCATTTAAAATATAAATGAAACAGAGGTTCAAAGTTTGATAGAAAATTATTTATTTTCTGCACACAGTTCTGCTTGTATAATATTATTCCACTTTTCTAAAGAGCACTCAGGGTCTGAATTCACTAACTTAACTCCTCCTTAAGTCTTCTGCCATCTGGACCCATCTGTCTTTTCAACTTGTTTCTTTATCACATGATCACATTTGAGAATATCTCTCCTTCCTCTTTGTTAGGATCTGAATTATTTTAAACCTACTTCCATTGGGGTCCCTGTGTCTACCAGACCCTCAAGTGTCAGGAGGCAGGCCCCAAAACAATTCCAGGTCCCTGCTAATTTAAGACTTGAAGGCCCAGCTGTCAAGCACCTCCAAAGAGCAACTTGTTCATGGAAAGGCTGTCTTTGCTCGTTATCCTGAGGATGACTGACTCATGGTGTTCCATACTTTGTGCCCTGGCTTTTGTTCCTTGGCCTGTGACTCAGCTCCTCCATGCTTTCTCCACCTTCAGCTTCATTTCTTCCAGCTGTGACCTGTGTTTCTGGTTTCATCCCTGGCTTCTGAGTCAAGTTATTTTTTTAAGACATTTTCCATTTTCCTGCTTCTTACTTATCGCTGATATGTCTTTCATGTTTTGCCCTGTGTCCTTGGCTGTGATTCTGACTAACTGGAAATTGCCAATCAAGGGATGGTGGTCACCACCTTGAGCTCCCTGCCTCTTATAGCCCTTGTACCACAATGATCTCATTTTTGCTGTCACAGCAGTAACATTTTCCTTTTCTGAATTACACGGCATGTGTGCCCTACACTCCTTAATTTCTGTTTAGCAAATAGTGCTTTCTATGATGAACAAGTCCTCTATAATGCAAAAAATTAGACTAGAGATTCCAAAGATTATAGATTTTACTGAACTAGAACACAGATCTACACAAACACTATTACGGTGAATACTGGGCTCTTCCCAAACAATCTTGGATCCTTTGTTAAGTTACACCACAAGTCATTCATAGTCTCTACTTTAGGTCTTCCTAGTTCTAAGAGGGCAGATTATATTAAAAAAAAGAGGGAGATATTTATTAGTGGGGAATTGGAAATGCTGGCATTGCAAAATGGTCACATAAACCAAGGCCTGATGGGGGAGAATGATGACAAGCGATAAAGAAATACAAACTAACAAGAAAGGACATGTCTCCCCTTCCTCTCCTTCTTTCTCTTTCCTCTCAATATTACATATTTTTAATGAATGAAAATAGGATAGAGACACGTAGGTGAGAAAATAGAAATGACTAAGTAGTATCTCCAGAAAAGTTTCTAGTTTGTTTCATGTTATAAGGTGATGGAGAGGGAAAGATAAGGTAGGCTATTTATTAATGAGTTAATTCACATTAAAATCTGTCCAAGGATATTATATACTTCTCCACAAGTAGTACTGGGGATAGATCTCTGTAGGGAAGAAAAGCAGAGAACTAAATGGTGAAGAAAAAAGCTGTGATTGCTCTATGTTTTGTCTCCATTGATCCTTTCCCTAGATAGCCTCTTTTCTCATCCTCTGTCTCCAGACCCTCAGGCATGAAAGAAACGGTAGACTGCAAGGACGTATCCCAAACTGGGCTTCTTCAGCATAATGTACAAAGCTCTTTAACACGGGAAAGAATCCTAGAATCTTTTAAAATTGCTGATCTCTGAAAGTCTAAGCCAATAAAAAGAGAGCAGGTTCTTTAAATCACAAAATGTAAGAGGCAGACATAGTTTATATGCCAGACTGTAGTGGAAACGGACAAGAGAAAAACGTATATAATCCTTATAGAAATTAATTTTAACAAGAATGGAGACAGATCATACAATCATACTTAGCCTATTTCATCCCCAAAATTGATTTTCAATCTTTCTATTTTATACCACTTTCCAGAACTTTTGTGTAGTAGATATGATGTGAGTCATAATGGACTAATGTATAATGTTTCATTTTACAAAAAAGTTATCTAGCATAATGGCTTTCAGGCTTTGATTCTAGAAGGCTGTGTTCTCAGAACACCTTCCTTCTTCTTTCTGGTCATGGACTCTGGCAAGCCCATTGTGCCTTGACTCTCACTCTCCTATAGGTCCCCTACTTTTCATGTAGACCTTTCCAGAAGAAATAAATAGTCCAGGGGTTGCCATATATCCCAAGTAGAGTCAGCCAGATTAATTTTTTTCCTTTAATATATCAACATTTTGAGATAAAATTGTCGCTTTCATTTGGGAGGATGCAAAAATGAGTTGCTGGCAGACATGTTTCTTGCCATTTGCAGAAAGAAAACAAAGACACATCTGAGAGATGGACAATGGACAGAATAATGATTTTTGTAGTTTCTTCTTCCATATAATGAGCTATAACAATGGTATTCCCAGTTACATGAGCTACAGATTTCTTTTTAAGCCTGTGATAATTTGAATAGGATTTCCATTACTCTCAGCAAAAAAGGATCTTAATATAATGTGTGGCAATGCATTTTTTTAAATGTTGAGCTCTGTTCACCTCATCAAATTTGCTTGTGGAAGTGATGGGAGGGGACATGGGGTATCAATAACCTCAGAGAGTGTACTAGCATTGATTTAAATGTCCTACCAACATGTACATTCATTCGGGTTGAGCCCTTCTATAAACAGGACTTGATACATCACGTACTTTTTACCTTCAGGCCTAACACCATGCAGCACAGAATGACTTGTTATTAATGCTTAAAAAGTAAAATGAATCAAGGAATAAAAAAGATATTTCTGAAATTATACTCATTTTGTGGCATTTGTGTTGAAGACTACTGTCTTTTCTGTTCAAATTCAGAAATCAATCCTTTGTGAGGATGAGTGGTACTTAAATCTATACCTCATAATTTTAAAAAGTCCTTCTAGAGTATTTTTAGGTTAGTCAGTCATCATTTTCTCCTATTTTCTTATACACTTGAACAATTCTACCTATTGATAAGGATTTCCTTCACTGGTTTCTCTGACAGCAATGTACAAGGCACAGCTCACTACCTTCTCTACTATGAGCTATACTATGTCAAACTCTTGAAAAAAACCATAATTAAACCTTTAATTAGATATTATCTACTGCCTGAGTAGTTATTTAAATTGAGAAGCAGGTTGCTCTGGTTGTGGTCATTTAAGCCTGGAAGTTCTAGAGACTTCGGATTCTGGTGATACCCCATTCTTTGAATTCCTGTATTAGTCAGTTTGGGTTACTATAGCAAAATACTTATACTGGGTAATTTATAAACAACAGAAGTTTATCACTCACAGTTCTGTAGGCTAGGAAATTCAAGATTAAGGTACCAGTAGATTTGGTGTCTGGTGAGGGTTTGCTTTCTGCTTCAAAGATAGGATCTTTCTGGTATGTCTTCACATGGCAGAAGGGACAAGGGAGCTCACTAGAGCCTTTTTAAGGGCACTAATCTTATTCATGAAAGTGGAGTCCTTGTGACTTAATTCTCTAAAGTCCCCACCTCTTAATATTATCATATTGTGTATTAGGTTATAACATATGAATTTTGTGTGTGTGTGGGGGGGAATTAACATCAGACTACAGCAATGTCCAAAATAAAAAATGTTAATTTCTATTCTTGGGTAACTAACAATTGCAACATACAGTTTCCAAACCAATCAAGGCACAGTTCTATATAGGAAGGTCTTCTCTTTATCAGAGGGGAAAAAACATTTTAGATTTCTGTTGAGGGCCGAAGAATAGCATGAAATACCACCGAGGGATAGGGCAATGGAAAAGGAAGAACATTAGATATGGAACCAAAGGCCCAGGCTAGGCTCTGGAACTGTCTCAAATGTACGATTTTGGCTGTTTTCTGCAAATCTCTGTTTCTGTTCTTATTTCTTGTCTGAATAATGGAGACATTCTTGGTCTTTTTCAATGTATTGTTGAAAGGGTAGACTGGAAGTACATATAAAGAGGATTTTAAAAGAGATAAACCCTTTGCAAACTACTTTAGACATTGGGAACAACTTTTATGGACCAAGATATTTGTAGCTAGCTGATTGACCATGCTGACTTTTGTTACAATAAGATGAGTTGTCTTCAACTATCTGTCCACATTATTGCATGTTTTTTCACTTATTTTAATAGAGAACTGCCATGTAGGTGGGTACCTGGCTCTTCATATATACATTTTTATTTATCTCTATTGCTTTTATTAAGTCTTTTACTAAAAGTGTTTTAAGATAACTATTTTTATTATAAAATTAATGGATATGTACCATACAAGATCAGAAAGTGCAGAAAGTATAGATCAACTTTGTCTAAAAAAAATTATATGTGATTTAAAGTTTTAAAAGTCACATTTTGTTAAAAAATAAAAAAAGGCAGGTGGAATTAACTTTAATAACACATTTTATATATCAAATTATTAATAATATAATTATTTTAGTATGTGGTCAATATAAAACTATCAAAAATATATTTTACATTCCTGTTTCATACTAAATCTTTGAAATCTGGTGTGCATTGTAGCACATTTCTGATCTCATTGAAACCAACCCTATTTCAAGTGTTTACTAGCCATATGTGCTATTGGTTACTATATTGGACAGCTCAGATATAAATTATGAATATTAAAAATATTTTTCCCATAAGTAAAAAATAACCACTTTTAACCACAATTGGTTAAATCTTTCCAGGCTTTTCTATGTAGAGATGTAGATTTTGGGGTTAAAATGTTCATATTATAACACGTTTTGAGGGTTTTTTTCCTTTCATTTTCTCTTATCAGCTTATCATGGGAACTTTATTTTTGTTGTTTCCCAACAGATGAAGTACTTTTTCAGTTATTTTTTTTTTTCTAGGATGACACATGGATAGTATTATCTTTGCATATATGAGAATACTATTCAGTTGCCCTACCAATTAAATCCTAATTTAGCCAGATATAGAGGTATTTGATCTCAGTTTTCCCCTTTGATATCTAGAAATTTTTCTCTGTTATTGTCTGAAATTTGATATTTGCAGATAAGAAATATGTTCTCTTCCCTCCACTCATTTCTTCCCTTCTACTTTGAAGAAAATTTAAATATCTTTCAGCATAGTTATGTTTCTACTTTCATTAACATATTTTTAGCATTTAATCTTTTTTAATTCAGGGAACTTTTCAACTATTATTTAACTGATTACTATTTTTCCTTTGTTATATCTGCTTCTGAAATTTTTAATATATGAGGTTTTGGGAATTCAGCTAGTTTTAAAATTACTTTTCTTTAAATTCATTACTTTTATACTTCCTTGTCCTTGATCTCTAAGGTCTGAGTTTTAGATTTTCTAGAAATAACCTTCAATATCACTGAGTGTGTTGTATACAATTTTCTGGTATATCCCTAACATTTAAAAATGTTGTGACCTTACTTTAATCTTAAAGCAATCATTTATGTGCTCACATTATTACTATATGATAGTTACCACATGATGGTGCATGTATATACTATACTGAGATTTAACTTATCTATTTTTTGTTTATTTAATGGAAAAAGTAGGCATGATAAACCTAATTTTTTTGTGGTTCAGTTATATAATTACCTAACATTTGACAGCTACTCACAATTCATATTTAGTGAAAATGAGTTTTGTATTAACAGAATAATTTCCCAAAGATGTATTGCCTCTAGTAGCTTTTACAGGTTTCCTTCTTGTATCAGAATTATTCATTACACTCAATATTCAAATTCACTATCCCTTAGTAAGATAATCTTAATGTTATTTCAGGCAACAATATATATACATTTCTCAGCCCTCCCTGCCATGTGAAGCTATGTCACTAAGTTCTTTTCAGTGGATGTAAGCAAAGAATTGAATTTGGAAATATAAAATGGCTAGGCTTGGCTCAGGTATCTTTATTTGGAGGGGTTAGAAATCATGAGTCACTCTATATTTCTCTTAATAACTGTGAGCCGCAAAGGAATAAACTCATGTCTTATAATGGTGTTCAATACATGGTTGCTTATTGTCCAATTATATAATAATAAATGTAAGAGTGCTGGAGAAGTGGGAGGGAAGGGAAGAATTAGATAGATACAATTTATTTATTATCTGGAAGCTCAACAGAGAATATGACAGAGATTAATTTAAGTAAGTCTGGGCATGTTGGGAAACAATTCTTTTTGGTCTCATTTTTCTCCATGTTTTACAAATAGAAGCACTGATGACTATCACTAGATGATCTTTTCAGGATGTCTGTAGAGCAAACAGCCCTGGAAGATAGAGATAACTTCTCTCTGTGGAGCAGAGACAGGTTTCTTTACTGACCAGTCTTACAAAGACAATGTCTCCTTCTGGGGCAGAGGTTGGATAATTCACTTTCAGATTTTTGTTAAAAACTAAGGTTTTGTAAGTGAGGAATTGCTTGTCTATGATGCAAACCCATAGTATGTGCTGTATACATTTGGTATAACATGAAGGTCATGTTGCTTGCTGTGCCTTGAGTAATAAAGTCTTTCCTCTTTGATCTAGGAGTCCAATGTCTTCTGCGATTCTCCTGATAATTGTGGCAGACTAACTTGTTAGCTTTCAAGTAGGGTAAAATCTTACACTCCTCTTTCTTGTCAAAGCTTTCCTAGTTTCTCATGGCAGAAGGACCTGTAAGGGTTATGATTATGGGGCCAGAAAAAGTAATGTACTCACTAGTCATTGAGAGCTGGAAACATTATAGATCCACCAACCACTATCCCAAGTGAACACAGGGTTCTGCTATTATGCAGTGATCATTCAAGTTCTCGAAGCTATTATTGCTCATAAGGATGATGGCAGCTGCATTGGACTGACAAGCTCCAGTAGTGGAAATAATTTCTTCTAGAAAAAAAATCTCTAGGATCACCCATGTTTTTATTTAGTAACTTTCAAGGGCCTACAATCTTAGCTGTCCAAGGGGCTCTTGAGACTTCTTGTACTCTATCAGTGACGTGTCCATTAATGGTATCAATGGCTATAGAACCCATGAATTCTAGAACATATATTCAGCAAATGTGCATTTGCTAAGTGAATATTCCTTCTATGTTCTTTCTTCCTTGAAACCCCACACTGTCCTTACACCCTCATCTTCAAAATCTTAAAATGTTCTAGCTTTGTATCCCATTCTTTCTTTCTTAGATAACTGATCACCTCTAAGGAATTAGAAGAGAATGGCCAAGGTTTGGTACAGGAAGGAGAATCTCAGGACTAAACACTCAAAGTTTGAGAACCAACATGATGGTTATGAAAATGTGAATATGTGCCTTGGAAGAAAGCAATCAAAGAATATATTGCATAGCCTGGGAACAATTTTAGAGGTCTTTGCTTTATGAGCAGTAACATAGAAAGGCAGAACAAGGCCTCATGCCTCCAGAGTCCCTTGATCATGCACATATTTTTGTCATAATTCTCAAGGTCTTCCTGCTCTTCTCATAAACACTATTTTCAATTTGCTGCACTGTGGCCTCATTCAGTGCTGTTTTTGCTATAGGCCTTAATATAATAAGAAGATTTCCCTTCCTGAGAAACATTACATCTTACACCTCTTGTTTAAGGAAACTGGCACAGGTTTTTCTGTTACTATGTGGGTAGTACTATACCGTGCCACAGCAAAACCAGAAGTGGGTACCCTATGGCCTTTGGGTCACTCTAGCTCAACCTGTTTTTGGATGACTTTCAAGCTAGAGATAGTTTGTACCTTTGAATCCCATTAAGTAAAATGTTATCCTTCTCAAGAAGAATACAATTTTTCTCATTAGTAGACCTATATGAAAGAATTATACTCAGCTATTATTACATTTTGAATGGCATCAACAAAAACATTGTGGACATTTGTTTTCTTATTTGTTGTAAAATTGTATAAGATCTTCTGTTTTTTCTTCCATAGAAGCAACACAAAATTATTATCTGGTCTTTTATAGAAAAAGTTTGCCTACTCTATTCAGAAGTGTCACTCCACCTGACCTAGGTGTAACTGGATTCTTTTCTCCTTGATTATCTTCTTGTTAGGAGTGAGCTCACTGCCTTCCATACATTTCTGGCTCCAAGCTGAGGGGCTAAGAACAGTTAAAAGGTTCTGTTTTGCTTCAGAGTACTGTCCCAGGTCTACACAGATGTGAAATTTTGCTCTGAACAAAAATGTTCACCCAAATATAGTTTTCTCATTAGCCATTTTCACTATCTTCCTATGGAATCATAGGTAAGTTACTGAAGATTCCTGGGCTGAATTCAATTCTTTCACCTACACAATGGCTAGATGGTAGGTTCATTAATACATGAATTATCATTAGCTACTCTGTGTTTTGAAAAATGATATAGTTGAAATAATATAATCCAGCATGTTGAACTATGATATCACTATTTTAAAAATCATCATTTAAATATGAAGCTATTATGGCACATAATTCTTTAAGTGGTATAGTGATACAGAAGAATCCATAAACACTGTGGGTAGAAGGTGAGTTTGGCATGTTTTTATTAAAACTACTCATACTCATTTAAACATTTTAAAAAAGTCTAAACGTTGGAGTTTGGAAGATGCAGACTTGTATATATTATTCTTTCCAGGAAGTTAAATAAATTATAAAGACCTTACAAATAGCAGCTGTTTTAAAAGAATAGCTTGCTCATGATTTGTCCCAAATTTCCTGGAATTTAGAATTATGATATGGCTTCATCCTGCTGTGACTGTGCTAAAAGAACAAATGAAGCTCAATTTACGTCAAAAGAACGGTTTTAAGGAAAACAAAGACTCTTGTTTTGCCTTCTCTGTTGACTGTCCTGATTTCCCACAACTGTGTCTTTTACTGGGAATAGTAAAATACTCAACCCAAGCTAAATTGCTTTCCTTATTTCATGAACTAAAATTAGTCTCTCTTTATTTCCCCCTGCATTTGGCACTAGTAGAACTGGTGGAACTGTTCTCATGACCATTCTTGCTAAATTTGCATTTTTCTGTGGCAAATTGGTATTTAGTATATGTTATAGTCACTCTGTTCTAAATGGAAGAAATCATTGTCTTCTCCAGCACCTTGATCCAAAGAACAAATAGATTAATCGAGGAAGAATGTTACCTGTAAATTATTTAAATTGTGTCACCTATAAGACTATTTACTTCTCACTTTTATTGTTATCATTCTGTCCTATATTAATTTTTTATTGCTGCATAACAAATTATCATAGATTCAGTAGCTAACAGCACCAAAGATTGGTACAAATTGGTAAGTGAACCACAGCTTCTGGAGGTTGGAAATCTGGGCATGATTTGGATGAATTCTCTCTGTTTAGAGCTGTGATCAAAGTGTTAGCTGGGTATGGGTGCTCATCAATCTTGGTTGTTGGCAAACTCATTTTCTTGTGATTTTAGGGCTGGGTTCTCTACTTTCCTTCCAGATGTAGGTAAGAAACTGCTCTCAATATTCAGTGCTCTTCGTAGTTTCTTGACATGGGCCCATCTATTTCAAGTCAGCAAAGCGTTCTTTGCTTCAAATCTCTTGGCTTTTCCTCCTGCAATGTCAGAGAAAATGCTCTGCTTTTAATGGAATCAATGACTCCAGCCACCTAGATGATTCCTCTCTCTTAAGGTCCAATAACTGAGTCTTCAATGACATCTGCAAAATTCTATCACTGTAGCACCTAGATTAGCATTTGATTGAATAACGGGGAGACAGTGTATGTACCAGGGACCTGGGATTTTAGAGGACTGTTTTAGAACCCTGTCCACCACATGTACTACATGTAGGCACATAGGTGTGGTTAAATAATGTGATATTTGGAGAAAGTAAAGAAATTAAACTACTCTTAAGAGTATCACAGAGTTAAGATAAGAAAAAAAGAACTTTTTTTTTTATACCTTGGTTTGGTAAGTTTGGGGAAATCTTCCGTGATATGCCCCTGGAAACATATCTGACTCAGAGAAGAATGTTTCTCTCTAAGAATGTTGGGCTAGTGGGAAAACACCACTTCCAGCTCTGATGGTACATTTCTCCAATGCCGATAGAGTTCTATTCGATGCTTAAGCACTGCAGGTACCTAGAGGAATTCTCTGTCCCAAACAATTTGACTGTTAATTTTTTCTACAAATGGTAAAATTTTCTACTAATGGTATATTTTTCTGTTCCTATACAGAACATCATGTCAGAGAATGACGGTTTTAGGTATTTTGGTGGTGGAGGCCTGGAAACTAATTTAGGGTCTTTGCCTATCCAGTTTATTTGCTTGAGCTCTCTCTTTTTCTTTCTGTGTTTGATATCATTGTCTAATTTTTATACTTAGGTTTCCTCACAAGCAACTCTTCCCATGGAGGTTTTCCCCTCTTTCCTAATCTTTAATTATCTTACTATTTGTGTTTCCTTGCTTGCCATCTCCTTCCCCTCTAAGATGTAAGCTTCCCGAGAACGGGGCTTTATCTATCTCATTCTCTGTCGTATACATTTATCCCTCTAATCCCTTACACCATTATTTACACAATGAGATACCACCATTTTATAGACTATCAAAAAATGATGTTTTCAGGACTGTTTTCTCCTGAAAACATCACAGCCAGGCTGCCTGCAGATGAACATGCCCACTATTTCTTTTTTTTTAAAAATATATATCAATATTTTTTATTATGTTGTTGTGGGGTACAGTTAAGGGTTAGGTATACAATTACGTTTCATTCAGGCACCCTGTTGATAAGAGGTGTTTCCCCGACCCCAGACAGATATTTGCTACTGTTAATCCCATCTCCCCCCTACCATAGTTTCCCAGTACTGTCAGTCATTTTCTTAGTATTACATTGAATGTTCAAGGTCCATTACATGAGTGAGAACATGTGATACTGGGATCTTTGTTTCTGTGAGAGGTCAGCCAGTATTATCGACTCTAGTTCCATCCAGGTTGCTGTGAAATTCATGATTTTGTTCTTTTTTATGGCTGCGTAGTATTATATTGTGTATATGTACCACATTTTTTTAATCCAGTCCTCTTTTGATGGACAGCATGGTTGCTTCCACATTCTTGCTATTGTGAACAATGCTGCGATAAACATACGTGTGCAGGTATCTTTAATGTAGAGTGATTTGAGTTCTACAGGATATATTCCCAGTAGGGGGATTGCAGGGTCATATGGGAGGTTGATATTTAGAACTTTTAGGAATCGCCACACTGCTTTCCACAGAGGTTGCACTAGTTTACACTCCCACCAACAGTGTAGAAGTGTTCCCTTATCACCACACCCTCTCCAGCAGCTGTTATTCTTTGAGTTGTTGATAATTGCCATTCTGACTGGAGTTAGGTGGTATCTCAGTGTGTTTTTGATTTGCATCTCCCTTCTGATTAGCGAGGTTGAACATTTCTTCATGTGTCTGTTGGCTGCTCGGACGTCTTCCTTTGTGAAGTGTCTGTTCATATCTTTTGCCCATTTTTTAATGGGGTTGTCTGCTTTTTCTTTTCAGCACGTTTGAGTTCCTTGTGGATCCAGGATGTTAAGCCTTTGTCAGACCTGGAGTTGGCAAATCCTTTTTCCCAGTGTGTAGGCTGTCTCCCTACTCTCTTGATGGTTTCTTTGGCTTTGCAGAAGCTTGTCAGTTTAATAAGCTCCCACTTGTCTATCTTCTCTCTTATGACCTGTGGGTTTCGGGTTTTGTTCAGGAATTGGATGCCAGTTCTGAATTCCATGAGGGTATTTCCTTCCTTTTCCAAGGTTCTTATGGTTTGAGGTTTTACATTTAGGTCTCTGATTTATTTGGAGTTAACCTCTGTGCATGGGCATAGATAGGGGTCCTGTTTCAATCTTCTGCATGTGGTCAGCCAGTTTTCCCAGCACCATTTACTGAATAGGTTCTCCTCTCCCCAGTGGTAGATGGTGGGGGCTTTGTAGAAGATGAGTTGGTTGAGAAATTGAGGTTTTGCTTCTGGAATCTCAATTCTATTCCATTGATCTATATGCCTGTTCCTATACCAATATCAAGCTGTTTTGATGATTGTAGCTTTATAGTAAAGTTTGAAGTCTGGTAATGTGATACCACCTGCTTTGTTTTTTTTGGCTGAAGATTGTTCTGGCTATTCTTGGACATTTGTGTTTCCATATGAATTCCTGTGTTGTTTTTTCCAGGTCTGAGAAGAATGTTGCTGGTAATTTAATGGGTATTGCATTGAATTTGTAGATTGCCTTAGGTAAGATGGACATCTTCACAATATTGATTCTTCCAATCCAAGAGCAAGGGATATTTTTCCACTTGTTTGTGTCATCTTTGATTTATTTGAGCAGTGTTTTGTAGTTTTCATTGTAAAGGTCTTTCATGTCTCTGGTTAGGAAGATGCCAAGGTGTTTCATTTTTTTGTGGCTATTGTGAATGGAATCGTGTTTTTTATTTGGGTTTCTGTCTGTTTATTATTGGTATAGAGAAATGCGATTGTCTTTTGTACATTTATTTTGTATCCTGAGACTTTGCCAAAGGCCTTTATCAGTGTAAGGAGGTTTTTGACAGATTCTCTTGGGTTTTCAAGGTACACAATCATATCATCTGCAAAGAGAGATAACTTGACGCCCTCTTTTCCTATTTGGATACCCCTGATTGCCTCCTCTTCTCTGATTGCTCAAGCCAGGACTTCCAATATTATGTTGAACAGGAGGGGTGAGAGTGGGCATCCTCGTCTAGTTCCAGTTTTCAGGGGAATTGGTTCCAATTTTTGTCCATTTAGGAGTATGCTGGCTGTGGATTTCTCGTAGATGGCTTTTACTATTTTGAGGTATGTTCCCCGTATGCCTAGATGTTCAAGGGTTTTTATCAAGAAGGGGTGCTGGATTTTATCAAAAGCTTTTTCTGCATCTAATGATATGATCATGTGGTTTTTGTTTTGACATCTGTTGATGAATTTAATTACATTTATGGTTTTACGAATGTTGAACCAGCCTTGCATCCCAGGAATGAAGCTTATTTGGTCATGGTGGATGATTTTTGAGATGTATTGCTGAATCTGGTTTGCTGGGATCTTGTTGAGAATTTTAGCATCTATTTTCATCAAAGATATTGGCCTGTAGTTCTCTTTCTTTGTTGGATCTTTACCTGGCTTGGTTTT
>NW_007253742.1:357668-417385 GCF_000164805.1 Carlito syrichta | reverse complement strand
GGCCACTCCCAGCCACCGCAGCCTCGACCTGCTGGGCTCTGGTTATCCTTCCGCCTCAGCCTTCCGAGTAGCCAGAATTACAGGCGTGCGCTACCATGCTCGACTGATTTTTTGATTTATTGTAGAGATGAGGTCTTGCTGCCCAGGTGGGTCTCAAACCCGCAGGCTCATGCAATCCACTCACCTCAGCCTCCCAAAGGTGCGGGATTACAGGTTGAGCCACCGAGCCTGGCTACTCCTCCTTTCTTTTGTGGTCCATTTGCCTGAAAATTTGTTACCCATCCTCTTACTTTGAGTCTGTGTATGTCCTTTCTAGTGAGATGGGTCTCTTGAAGGCAGTATATTGTTGTCTGGTGATATTTTATCCATTTTGCCATTCTATGTCTTTTCAGGAACATGCATTTGTTCCATTCACATTCAGGCTAATTATTGAAATGTGAGAGTTCGGCCTCATTATAGAATTCTTATAGAGTTGTTGTTCTTCCACTTGGTTTTTTTGTCTTTCTTTTGGTTTTGGGGTTGGTTCATGCATATTTTATTCTTTTCCCTGGACTCTTGTGAAGAACGTTGTTCTTTTTTCCTTTTCTTCTGTGTTTAGTACTTTCTTAAGCGTTTCATGTAGAGATAGTTTGGTGGCAGCATAAGTTCTTAGGGATTGGGTATCTGGGAAAGATTTTAAT
Source organism: Carlito syrichta (assembly GCF_000164805.1). Taxonomy (NCBI): domain Eukaryota; kingdom Metazoa; phylum Chordata; class Mammalia; order Primates; family Tarsiidae; genus Carlito; species Carlito syrichta. The sequence goes on along the minus strand of NW_007253742.1, from coordinate 416,705 downwards.
TCTCCCTCACTGATGAAGCTTAGCTTGGCTGGGTAGATTATTCCTGGTCGAAATTGTTTATCTTTTAGCAGTTTGAAGATAGGGCTCCAAGCTCTCCTAGCCTGCAGGGTTTCTGTTGATAAGTCTGCTGCTATTCTGATTGTTCTTCCATGGTAGGTGATCTGGCCCTTTTCTCTTGTTGCCTCTAGGATTTTTTCTTTTGTGCCTACTTTGTTTAGGCAAATTATTATGTGTCTAGGAGTTGGTCTTCTCATTTGTTGTCTTGCAGGGGTTCTCTGAATCTCTTGTGTTTGAATTTTTGCATCACTGATTAGATAAGGGACGTTTTCTTGAATGATCTCATCGAAAGTTTGGTCCAGTGTGGTCTCTGCCTCTCTTTCTGCCTCAGGAAGTCCAATTACTCTTAGGTTAGGCCTCTTGAGGTAATTGCTCATCTCTTGAAGTTTTGTTCTGTCTTTTTGAGCTTATTTTCTGTGTTTTTAAGAGTTTGGGTTATTTCTATATTTTGGTCCTCAAGCTCTGAGATTCTTCTGCTTGGGTAATTCTGCTTTCCATGCTTATCAGCTTGTTATTTATTTCATCCACAGTATTCTTTATTACTGTTATCTCAGTATCAGCTCCTTCCTAGTTTCTTCTTGTGTCTCCTCAATTCTTTTTAATCTCTCCATTATTGTCTTGATATCTATGTTTGTAGTTCGAGATCCTTCACTCTGGGGGCTCTTCATTGTTTGTATTCCGAAGTCAGTTTTCTCAGTGTCTGCCCTCCCCGGGGTCTGGGAGGGACCCATACTCTTTTTTTGGGTTTTCTTCATTTGTGTAGATTTTTTTCCTCTCTCCCCCTTTCCCTCCCCTTTTTAACTTCTGTTTTTGAGGGATGGTGGGGTTGCTTTTATTTCACTTCTGCAATATCCTGTTCTTCCTTATGAGGGTCTTCTGGCTTTGTTCACTTTTGAGATTGGAGAGTAGGCTGCAATCTGTACTTTTTGCAATTTTGATGTTTAATTGAGAGGGAAGCTGTGATCCACAATGTATATGCTGATTCTAGCATCCACGAACAGGTGTATGAGCACACTGGAACCTATTTCCCTCTGCCTTACTATCTGTTCATCCAGCAGTATGTAGTCTTGGTCCGTTCGGAGAATCTCACAAGTTCACCTCTGCTGTCGCCATCTTGTTCCATCTTCTCATGCCCACTATTTCTAACTCTCTCCCCAACCCCTTCAGTATCCTCGGAAGGAGATTATAGATGCAGTGAAGATGGTGTCTCTCTTCAAACTATCAATGATGATTTCTTGCAACTCACTGTTACAGTCAACTCTTCTTGCATTCTCTTGTACTTGATTCAGTTGATATGAAACTGTCACTTTTCAAGACCACTAGTAAGTACACTGAAGGGAGCCAGCTTGGGTAGGCAGAGGCATGTTTTAAAAAGACATCTGGTTACTCTTCCTCCATTATTAAAATGACTGTGATTTCCTTTTTGTATATGATGTTTCTGTGTTGTAGTATAGATGTCAGTAAAGGATAACATTCAAGATGTGTCATTTATTACTTAGCACGAATGAGTTTATTAAACTTTTTCAAATTTTTTACTTTTTGTCTTATTTATTTATTGTTGTTATTTATTAATTTATCTTTAGAAGGCAGGACTTATTGAGAGGACAGAAAAGCTCCCACATTGGGAGTGGACCCAAAGGGGCTGCCCTCATTTATTTTTATTCCAACAGCTTTAAAGGATTTAAAATAGTTTTTCGTCTGGGCTTTAAGTGTACTCACCTCCTTATCTGTGCATATTGACCTCAATAGGTAATTTTTTTGTCCCTCAACCAGCTCTTTCAATTTGAATGAAAAGTTGGAAATTCTATAAGGACCCTGAACATCTCAGGCTGAAAGGAAAGAGAATATTTCTGAGGAAGAAAGAAAGAAGTAAAGGTGGTTGAGATAAGTATTTTTTGCTTTGCAAACACTTAGGACTCTAAGGTTATAGTTTTGGCAAATTATTGCTGGGGCAGTGGTTCCTTATTTTTCATGTTTCATGAATTAATCATCTTTCTATTTTTTTAAATAAGCATTGTGGATTTTAATCTGTAGAATATGCTCTTTTTATAAATTTCATGAATGGAGTGCAGAAAAACACATAGTTTAAGAAAGAAATGTTAGCTAGAATAGTTAGCAAAGGATAAAAAAATGCTTTTTTGGAGCCATAACTTATGGCAAACCATGAACCCAAGAGGTGGCAGATTTGGAAAATGATGATTGCAATTGATTTTAACAGTCAATGAAGAAAATACAAAACTTTGTATATGGTCCTTTTTGGTCATTAACACTGTTTTCCTATTTCAAAAGTGTTTTTCCTTGGTACTTACCACTCTCTTTACTGTGTATCCTCTGTGTGAACTCCCACAGATAATTAGTTAATTAGGCTAGTTAATGTCTTACCTACCCAAATGACCTTTCTGAAATATTTGAAAAAATGGCTTCCAATAAATAAAATACAGAGCAATTGGAGAAAGAGCTTACATCTGATGTGGTTTTGTGACACTATTAAAAAAGATTTTAGCAAGTGACTCCTTTTTTTGAGTCTATAAATGAGGTTGCAAGCTCATTTTTGAGCTTCAGAATGGTAGAAATATGTTCTTGGAGATCATCTCCACACAGACAGCCCTCTAAAATCTTTAAAGCAACATATCAAAAATTGAACTAGTCAGATCCCTGCAAAGTCTGACCTTGTCTCTGCGTCTCAACCCAGTTAAAGAAATCACCACATGCCAGGTTGCCATAGAAAAATACCACCAGTCATCCTGCATCCCATGGTCTATTTCAGCCTACACTTCCGTTGTCAAAATTTGTTAATTATTCCAATTTACACTGGTTTCAAATTACCTTCCAAATATAATCCAAGCTTATAGGTATCACAAATGAAATGCTACTCCCTGCCTGCCTTTCCAGGGCTGCTCTACCTGCCACTCTTTTCTAAATGTGTTGCAGTTCCTCAAATACACTTTGCTTACTGCTCTGTGCTTTTGTTCATGATGCTATCACTGTAAACTGTGACAACTCTCTCCCACCCATACTCAACTAACTCTTATTCTTCTACTCATCCTTCAAAACCAAGATTGGATGTCCTCTTGCCCTCTCCCATCTCCCACCAAATGAGTTAGGTGCCCTTTTTTATGCTTCTGTAGTATCTTGTGCATACATTTGTTTTATACCATTTTTTACACTTAATGATGCCTGGTGTTTTGCTGGTCTGTCTCCCTTAAAAAGAATAAAACTTGAGGTTAGGAATTCTGTGTTATTCATCACTGAATAGTACCATTATTTTGAATGTGTGAGTGAATGAGTCGACGAATACTAAGAAAAATACATAAAGAGCAAGACTCTTGAAATTGCAGTTTAATGATTCAAGATGTTAGGAAAATTCTCTTTGAATAATATTATTCAGGTAAAAAAATATTACATCATTCAGACATTAATTTAAAAATCCAGTGAACTAGAATTGCATTCCCAAGGTCACACAGTCATTCCACTTTTCAGATTTCTATTTGCTTATCCAGATGTATATTCCTTTTGTCTTTAATTTTGAAGTTTGAGCAACATGCTTTTTTTTTTTTAATTTTGCAATGAAGACAAACTATTTACAGGAGACTCCCTTTGACCTTGGGGATGATGTGGAACTGAAAGTGCATTGATTGCCCAGAATTCCACAGGTGTGTGCCACATGCGCTTCTGTTGATGTGGTTGTGAAGTGTGGGTTGACAGTTCTGAGTCCACAGTGCATTAATCTTGAGAGACATAAGCATCTGTTAACAATTTAAGTAGCTTTTAGTTTTGGCTTTGGAAACAAACAATTTCTCTATATATTTCATGGACAAGCAGAGGAGAAGTTAGTATAAATTTCTAGACTGTATCTCCATAGAACAAAAGACAGTAGAAATTTATTGGCCATCTATTTATTTGATCAATTCAGATAACCAGTGTCTATTTCTTTGCCTGAATTCACAAGCTTGGTGCTGTATATTGATTACATTAACTGGAAAAGTATTAAATTCCTATTTCTTTGCTTTACATAAAAATGGCAATAGAAAGTACAATTAAAACAAATTTCCACATAATTGACAAAATATACCTTTATCAGTTATTTATGAATTTTGGGCAGAGTAGGCAACCAGTGCTGAAATTAAGAAACCTCATAAATCAACCTACCATTCATTTCTTATTAGATGAACACAAAACTGTATTAAATATGTGACCTTTTGAACTCTATTAAATTTGTGACCTTCTAATATTAAATGTGTTCTAATTTTAATAACTTTTAAATGAAAAGAACTTTTTTTTCCACAATGAGCTATAAAAGAAAAAATATAGATTGGTTGGGTTTCCCACCTCTATTTCTCCATTAAAAAAAAGATCATATAGAAACTATAATTATGGAAGGCTGGCCAAGTGCCATGGCTCATACCTTTAATCTCAGCACTTTGGAAGGCTCAAGGAGAGAGGATTGGAGACCAGCCTAGGCAACATACCACACTTCACCTCTACAGAAAAATTAAAAGATTATAGACAGATATGGTTGTGTGCACCTGCAGTCTCAACAACTTGGGAACTGAGGTGAAATAATCCCTGAGCACAGGAGGTTGAGGCTGCAGTGAGCCTTGATGTTGATACTGCACTCCAGCCTGGACAGCAAAGTGAGACTCTGACTCAAAATAATAATAATAACAATAATAATAATTATTATTGTTATTATTATAGGTTGTCTTTTATATAGGTTGAGCTATGCACATAGCTTTTGTGTAGTCACATAGATTTGGAAAGTTAAATGGTTTAATAAACTTGAGGCTGGTATCCCCAGATTCTTTTTTTCAGGCAGTTTAAAATTAAATCTTATGTGAGAACTCTATTAAACTGCCTGAGTCATGAACCAAGAGAGAGGACAAAAGATAAAAAAGATGTAGTCCAAATTACTACCTTTTAAAAAAATCTACTACCTCTGCCATTGGAGACTATAAGCCAATCACAACAGTCCTGGGAAATTTCAGGTTTCTTCAGTAGAGACGATATCCTTTACAATATGGAGCAAAATAGCATATATGAGAATGCATGCCTCTTAGATTTCAGGCTTTCTAGAGTAAGGCTTCAGGCTTTCTAGATTAAGGCACCAGGAAGAGGCTGGGAAACACACCCTCAGCTTCCCTTTCCAGATTCAATACTCAGATTACATTCTGCTTTAAGAATGAGTGAGGAGATGGGAAAGATGAAGTAAACATTACTGGTGCCCCCTTCAAATGTGAAAGAAGCGACATAGTCATCCTCCTTTTAATGTTACACGTTTAGTTAAATTTATCATTGAGTATATCATGGTACATAGAATAAGATTAGTTGTCTTAATACTTTACTTCCAATGATAAATTTTTTATGTTGAATTTCTCTGTGCTATAATTGATATGAAGAACTGATGAATTCTGAAATGTCTTTCCCAAGCCCTCTTCTTTTGCACACATACTCAACTACAGTGGACTAAACACATTTCCTGGTGTCTTTAAGCTAAATATTTTGTCCAAAATGGATAGTATCATTATCAAAATTATTATCCATAACTGTGGACACATATCTAAAATTTAAAACTAAGGTTGTGTATTTACAGAAAAGTTTTAAATGGAAACTACAAACATAAATATACAGATATGTTTGTATATTCAGATACTTGGTGTTTTGGGAACTAAAGATTCAAGTGTTTGTCAAATTTTCCAGCTTTAGTTGGAGTGCGTATCCCAAGAACTTGATTACTTACATTGTATGCCTGAAATAAATATTTTGCAACTGAGGTTTTCATCTTCACTAACATCTATGTGCATTTTATCAAAATTTAGTAAAGTAAATAATTTTGTTTATGAGGCACTTAAAAATTTTTAAATTAAATATCTAAGGAATTATACTATATGTCTAGCATCTAAGGCTCCTTCTAACTATGTGTTCTCTGACCGTAGATTTAGAAGCCAAGAGATTGGAAAAGAAAGGTTAAAAATAAGTGGCTCTTAAGAACCAAAAGATCATGACTGAAACAACAAGCACCTATAAGAACTGCTCTTGTTCGTTTAAAAAGTGATTTTAAAGATGAAACAAGTAGCCATACAATTTTGTGAGTAAGACTTACATTATTGAATTTCTACCAAATAAATAAATAATTCTAGAATCATTGTTTTAGCTTGAATGTGTTTTTGGCACCTCTGTAATAAGAATTTATGAGTTAACCCTTCTAGATACATTTTATTTCCTGGGCGCACAGGATATATAAGAAAAACAAAAGGAATATGAATGAAAACAGTTGAAGATTGTATTTCAAAAGGAATCACTTGTGTTTAGTTTTTTTTTAACCTTTGCAACTATTCTCATCGCTTTCATTATTTTAAGGGCCCTGAAAAAAAAAATACTGCTTATATGAATTAGTATTAAACTTTGTTTTTTACTTGCTATAGCTTTAAGCAATACATGTTTAATCAGAAACAGAGGCTAATTCTTTTTCAGACTTGTGTTGTGGTTTCTTGACTTCCTGAAGAGGCATAAATAAAGCCAATAAGCCACATCATAAGACACATTATTTGTTTTGAGGCATCAGTTATTATTATTATGAGTGATACATATTCAGAAGAAGGAACATGTTAAAAGGCCATTGCATTTTATGTTTCTTAACTGAGTGTGAATTTCTGGTTGTCTTACAGAACAATAAACTTCTAGAATCTTAGTTTATACAGTTTAAAGGCAAAAATTAGACAACTTCTTTAAGCTGAATAGTGGAAAAATCAAGTAGTTGGAATCTGGGAGTATTATTCTGGGGTGATCTCTGGCTATCTTCCTCAAGACATGTGAGTTGAGTCTTTAGCTAATATTTGAACTTGAAACCATAGTCTGAATACAGATATTTAGAATTGAAGTGCTCATAGATTTCCCTTTAAAAATGATAAAACGAGAGGCTTTGGTTCATCAGAATTTGTCATCTTCTATTTATATTCAATTTGAATGTGTAAGTGGAGTAATGAATTCAACTTTGCATCTCTTCTATTTTGTTTATGTAGGTGTCATAGATACTCATAACTTCTACCCTTCCTCTGATTGAAGAGTTTAAAAAACTATTGATTACATTTCCCAAACCTTCTTGGGGGGAGAGGGAGTTAGAAGAAATGAGGATTCACTAATTAGATTCACTAATTAGATTTAGAAAATGGATGTAAGGCAGAAGCCACTTTCTATAGCTTTTAGCTGTTTCTGCTGGCCAGCAAGATCATGAAAAGATGTCTCAATTCAGGGCTCCACTGTCCAGGGTATCATTCTCCATTCTCCAGCATCCAATGTGTCAGGAAGCAGGGGAAAAGGTAATGGCTTCTTGATCTGGCATTCCAGTCTCAGTATGACAACTCCCAAAATCCATTCTTCAGCTTGTTGGATGTGGAGAGAGGACACCGGAGCCACGGCAGTGGAGTGTCTTCCTTCCAGAACGGCTCCACTTGTGGCTGTAGTGGGTCAGTTTTAATTGTTCTTGAAGTCATTCCAGGAGGCCCAGTCTAGAAGCTGTTTCTTGAGCTTTTTCAATAATTTTGCAAGCAACAAATTTCCTATTTCAAATCTGTCCCTGCTTAAAACCCTTAGTGTAGTTTCTGTGTCCTATGCCGAATTGAATTAGGCATGCAAAGAAAAATGTGAATGTTTAAAGCACAAAATTTTATTTCATTTTTAATAGTAATGAATATTATTAAGCTGAAGTTATGCCTCCACTTCCATGTCCATTAAATACTGGAAGACCTGATATGCCCAAATTCCAATTTATAAAAATCAGCAAAATATGCTTTCTCATTTTATAACACTCTGAACTGTTAAGAAAAATAAGAATTAATTATATGTTATTATTTAAGATATAAGTCATTGATATCCTTAAAAACAGTTTTTAAAAGGAGATATAGAATTTCAAGTCCCAGATATATTGTGGTGAGAGAAGAATGTAGCCATATTTAAAAAAAGAATAGAATAATATTCAATGAATTTAATAATAACAGTGCAGTGGGTTTTTTTTTTTCCCTCTGTCTGGATAGACAAAAGGTTTATGAAGTCTGGGTGAGCAGACAGTTCTATAGACATAAGTTCTCCACAGAAAACTTCTTGGAGTGTATTCAAAGCAAGTATTGTCTGAGATTGGTTACAGAGATGGCTCAAATGAATGCCAGCCATAGAGTAAAGCACTGGCTTGGATACCAAGAACCCAGACTGACACAGGGAAGGTTTCATGAGGATCATTGGACCTAAAATAATGTGAAGACATTTTTTCCTGGTTTGGTTTCCATGGGAATTTGTGTTTATGGGGGAAGCCTGAGATTGTCTTCCTAGCCAAAATATCTGGGCAGTTCACTCAGTTCAGCCATTTGCAAAGTTCAGCTGACTAGAATTTTTCTCTTTATGGTTGGCTTGAAGTGCTGATAGGATTGGCCAGATGAAAAGTCACAGACTCAGCGTACTTTCTACAGGTTGATGTTTAGCAAATTTGACTCACAGTTGGTTGATGGAATCATCCGTGTCTGGAAGGGAGGAGCTGGTTTTAGCAACATTTGGCACAAGCGATGAGAACTGAGTGGACGAGATAGGCTGTGGTTGAATTAGAGCATTTCTTAATCCCAATTTTTTTTGTAGTCATTTAATGATATGTTTATAATCTTTCTTGTCCCCGTGAGAGAGCTTACCACATTGGCACGGGTGTCTTCATCATGTTTATGTTACTCACGTAGAAGTGAAGGAGGGATACATAATCTTTAGATTTTCTTCCTTGAAGAAGTGGTTTATGATACATTTCCAGGGCATTTCAAGTTAGTTCTGTTCAATTTACAAGTATTCATTTTACACTGAATCTATATAGTTTATAGTGCCAGACATTGGGCATAAAGTTCAGCACAGCGGGTGTCTCTGTCCTTAAGAAGCCCATGGCCTTGAGTTGTGGCTCTTGATCATGACTGTATGATACAATCACCTGGGAAGCTTTTAAAAATTGCTTCTGTCTGTGCTTCCCTGCAGACCACTTAACAGGTAATCAAAGTTAAGAACTATATTTAGTGGAAGAGGTACAAATACAGGCATCAATAGGATGAATGCTAAAACAGACAGCTAAAATCAGACTGTTGTAGAGCTTTTAAACACACTACCTTTTTTTTTTTTTTTTTTTGAGTTGGAGTCTCACTCTGTTGCCCAGACTGGAGTGCAGTGGCCGCTCCCAGCCACCGCAGCCTCGATGTGCTGGGCTCCGGCGATCCTTCCACCTCAGCCTTCCGAGTAGCTGGAACAACAGGTGTGCGCTACCACACTCGGCTTATTTTGATTTATTGTAGAGATGAGGTCTCGCCAAGTTGTCCAGGTGGGTCTCGAACCTGCGGGCTCAGGCAATCCACCACCTCAGCCTCCTAAAGGCATGGGATTACAGGCTGAGCCATCGAGCCTGGCTCACACTAACTTTTTTGAAGCCATCTTTTATAAGCACATAGAATCTACATGCCCTGAGAATAAGTTTCCCTTAGTATTTGCTGCCATAGCAATTTGTACTGTCTTTTCATAGTACACATAATCACATTTGAAATTTTATGTCATGTTTTGTCTTTTTTGTGTGGAGTTAAAAACACAGTGAAATTAGAGATCACTTTTTTTATTATCTAACACAGTGCTGGGCACATAGTAGATGATCAATAAATAATTTTTAATAGAATGAATGAGTAACTGCAAAAAACAAATTACTGTACTCATGTAAGCCACATATCGTTACTAATGAGATTCTCATCTACATTTTGAGGTCATGATTTTTTTTCTCGAGCAATGCTACCAAAAGTATAAATCATAGATATGGTATGAATGCTAGCATTCAGAACTACTTAGAAATACATTTTTGCATCAGGCTGGGCCCTGCCCTGCAATGAGAAAGCTAAGAAAGCTTGTGTTTTGTGGTTTTTATTTTTTCACTATTCAGGTTTCACATAAAAATGTTTAATTATTCCCTTATATTTTTTCCAATATTATAGTAAAAGACATCAACTCAAATATGTGCCAAGTCAAATGTCTTTTTCTTACTTACTCTGTAATTATCAAACTGCTATCCTCATTGTCTTGGCACCATTCTAAAAATTGATTTGCAATAAACAACTCATAATTTCTTACTCATTGGTTACTAGGAAACAGCATTTTATGAGCTGTGTGATTCTTTATAACTAATGGTAAAAAAAATTAGCTAACACAGAAGCCGGAAATAATTAGCCAATTCATATATTATCCTTCTGTTTAGACTTCAAATCCAAAGCCTACAGGTTAACATAATGCTTTATCTTTTCATCAAAGAGTTTTCAGTTTAAAAATGTGGTCAGAGCTTGACTCAGTAGTGAAAATACAAAACTTTGAAAGTTCCAGAACCTTTCTCTAAAAACCAAACAAACATCTCTGTGAAGACAGAATAAGCTGTTAGCTAAAGAAACAATGTGCTTTGCTTGAATTTTAAACAGAGGATTATCATTTCCAGACACAAATATACACATACAGGACAATGGAAAAATTAGATTCATAATAATTAATAGTACATGCACAGATGTATAACTGGCTAAGAATAAGGAAAATCAAATTTGCCAGATATATATACATATATCTCCAAGAAGATTGGACAATGTTTGGAATTGCCAAGTGGAGTACTGGATAATAGTAGACTATCTTCTATTTCAAAATTTCTCCCAAAACAAACAGGGGTCACCATGACTGACTATATAGACACCTGCTCTGGAAACAAAGGCAATTGAAATAGGGCTGACTTCCAGGAAGCCCACAAGTGTACTGTGACTCATGGAAATAGAAGGCATGAATATTTTAGGGTGAAGGAAAAACATTCTCTGGCATACAAAATGACCACCTTTATGCTGCACAACTCCCCAATGTATAGTCTTCAGAGAAGAAAACAAAATTGAAATTGTTAAGTAGCCAACCTTATTTAAACATTTGGTAATAGTATGATAGGGAAGCCGGGCTCGGTGGCTCAGCCTGTAATCCCGCGCCTTTGGGAGGCTGAGGTGAGTGGATTGCCTGAGACCGTGGGTTCAAGACCCGCCTGGGAAGCGAGACCTCATCTCTACAATAAATCAAAAAATCAGCCGGGCGTGGTGGCACATGCCTGTAATTCCGGCTACTTGGAAGGCTGAGGTGGAAGGATCGCTGGAGCCCAGCAGGTGGAGGCTGCAGTGGCTGGGAGGAGCCACTGCACTCCAGTCTGGGCGACAGAGTGAGACTCCGACTCAAAAAAAAAAAAAAAAAAAAAGTAAAATTTATATACAAAAACAAAAAACAAAAAAATAATGTGATAGGAAAGAATTAGAGTAACTAGAAACTTCCCAAACAAATTCTGTGATTTTTAACCATTAGCTTATCAAAAGATAGCTTGGAATAGTGGATAAGAATCCAGACTAGAGCTGGACTTTCCAGGTTCAAATCCCTCCTCTGAGTCTTAACCCCTCCGAGCTGCCTGTAGACAACAGAACTAACTTTTTTAGATGTCAGTGTCCCCATCTATCAAGTGAGGATAATGATAATACTCATCTTGAAGCATTGTTTTGGGGGCTAAATTAATTAATATTTACCAAGTGCTTATAAGATTTATGATCCATGGCAAGATAACTATGTGTATTATTTTATCAGATAAACTACAGGATATACATGGTATGTAGCTATCTGCCTTAGAGAAACATCTGAAAATCCTCTTGATTTTGGATGAAGCCAGCTATGTGGCCAGGCCAGGGCAGCTCACAGAGCATACTGATTCCTTTCATACTTTCCCAGAAGAAATATTTCCTGGAAGCAAGTGTTACATGACTTGCTCTCTAGCATGACATCAATAAAGAAAGTTGAACTTTGATAAGGAACATCCCATCATTGCTACAAAATAAAGACATAAGAAATAAGGTGCTATCAGAGATGCCTTAGAACATCCTATTCTTGTGCTGTTTCTTCTACCCGTTGCCCTTCCTATGCCTTACCTGCTCAGGTGCGTCCTCTGTGAAGATATTTCTTTTCTTTTCTTTTTTTTTTTTTTGAGTTGGAGTCTCACTCTGTCACCCAGACTGGAGTGCAGTGACTGCTCCCGGCCACCGCAGCCTCCACCTGCTGGGCTCCGGTGATCCTTCCGCCTCAACCTTCCAAGTAGCCGGAATTCCAGGCATGCGCTACCACACCCGGCTGATTTTTTGTAGAGATGAGGTCTTGCTGCCCAGGCGGGTCTCGAACCCACGAACTCAGGCAATCCACTCACTTCAGCCTCCCAAAGGTGGGGGATTACAGGCTGAGCCACCGAGCCCGGCTGAAGGTATTTCTTCCTGTACTTTCTTCACAGGAGATAGCTCTTGTTTCCCCTCTGGTCCCATCCCAGCCTGAAGGTCATACTTCTGGAGACCAGACTTATCATACTGCTTTATGGTCATCTGGTGTCATGAGATGTGAGCTCAAAACAGCTACCTTCCAAATCCTGTCATTCCCGGCCTCCTGCCTAGAATTCCCTGAGCAGCCATTCCAAGCTTTTGACATTTAATCTCCCTCTCTTTTTTCGCTTTCATTAGAAAATAAAGGTTATTGGTAGCAAATGTTTTTAACTTTTTGTATGCTCATATTCTCTTTTCTCTTTGTTCACCCTCTATTAGCAAAAAAACACATCCGTCACTACACAAGTTCATGTGATTCTTTTATAATTTACCTCATACATCTCTTCACCTTTTGGGAGAACTTGGTCCAAAAATTATTCTTTCCTTTTTGTATCTTCTATTTTTTGTTCTCCATTAATGTTATCTTCACTCTTGATAAAATTTTCTTTATTCATTTTAACTATGAAACCCTCCTAGACTCAGTTTCCCCATCTAGCTACTGTCTAGGTGTTTCTATTTCTTATCTACTATTAATATTACTACACATTGCACTTTGGCCTCACATCTTGCCACTCTGTTGAAAATTTTCTAGCAACATCATCAGTGCCTTCCAAAGTGTTATAAAAATGGAAAGTTTTATTTGTCCTTTTACCAAACTTTCTTTTTCATTTTTGAGTTGGAATCTCACTCTTGTCGCCCAGGCTGGAATGCAGTGGCACACTCACGGCCCCCGTAGCTTCGACCTGCTGGGCTTAGGCCATCTTTCTGTCTCAGCCTTCCAAGTAACTGGAACTACAGAAAATGCCACCACATCCGGGCTAGTTTTTTGTGATTTATTGTCAAGATGAGGTTTTACTAAGTTGCCCAGGTTGGTCTCGAATGGCCGGGCTCAGGCAATCCTCTCGTCTCGGCCTCCCAAAGTGCTGGGATTATAGGCTGGGCCACCACACCTGGCCCTACTGGACCTTTTTTATGACATTTAATACTGCTTACTACTTTATCCTCCACCTTTCATTTTACATGAATTTTTTTTTTTTTTTATATTTCTCTGGCCAATTCTCAGTGTTCTTTGTACCTCTCCTTCCTTCATCTTATCATACATGTTGAATGAAAGTCATCATAATTTTATCCTTTCTCTTTTCTTGTTATTCTCCAAGGTAATTTTATTCTCTGACATACCTTCATCTGCACTTACTTGCTGATGAGTTTCAAATTTGTTTCTCCAGCCAGATTCCTTGGTTGAGCTCCAAAATAAAAACATTTTTCTTCCACCTGGATATTTCCACCCTATTGTCCCATTACTAAACTTAACCTCTTTCTTCAAACTTACTCTCCTAACATCCTCCCTGTGGTTTTAGATATCATCTCAATCGTTCCTCTCTTACACTCAGCAACCATTCAATCCATCACTAACTTGTGTTGTAACATTAGCTAATCAAATTGTGTTATATCTTGCTTCAATTGTTGTTTATCATTCTCTCTGCTGTTAATGTCATTCTTCACTGGGTCTCTCTCCATTTTTGTCAGAAATCTTTCTTACTATCGGTCTGGCTCGTTGGCTCAGTCTGTAATCCCAGCACTTTGGGAAGCCTAGGTGAGTGGATTGCCTGAGCCCGTGGGTTCGAGACTAGCCAGGGCAATTGGTTAAGACCTCGTCTCTACAATAAATAAATTAGCCAGGCGTGGTAGCGCGTGCCTGTAGTTCCAGCTACTTGGAAGGCTGAGGCAGAAGAATCGCCTGAGCCCAGCAGTCAACGCTTGGGTGGCCATGGGTATGCCACTGCACTCCAGCCTGGGCGACAGAGTGAGACTCCAACTCAAATATATATATATATATATTTCTTACTATTAAATATAAAATGGCCTCTGATTACCCACAAGTTATAGTAAAAGACATTTAACTGAACTCTGCTAACCTGTCTATACTCATCTTTTAATATTAAATCATCCTGTCATATCTGTTAACACTCCTTCACGCAAACTTTCACAAGCACCTGTATGCATACACACACACACACACACACACACCACTGAATTGCTCAGATTAGCTAAGGAGATTGTACCCTCTCTTCCTTACAGGCTGTTTTCTATGCCTGTAGCATCTTTTCCATATGCTTAGCAAATGCATACTTATCAATCAAGTTGCAATTTTTTAAAGGTTGCTATTCTTTTTTTTCCAATGGCTTTTCTCTGAGATTTTTGGTTTGTTTTTGTTTTGTGTTTGTGGCAGAGCCGAGTGTGTTTCTTGCTTTCTCACAGCACTTCACACAGATCTGTGCAATTACAACTCTCTCATCACATTTTTTTCACACGTGTGCTCTCTATTCTGCAGTATACTACTTGAGGAACATGAGTATTCTTTTCTACTTCCTCAGCTGTGGCCAGAAGCACAGTCAGGTAAGAGAAAGTCTGGCAGAGTCACTTGCAATATTTTAGAGATAATAAACTTTCCGTCATAGGAAAGATAAAACAACCTTGAAAATTTTGTTATATAGAAAGTTGAAAAGTGATTTCTCCCACATGGTTTCTGCCATTGTACAAGGTCAATACTGACACATAAAAGGAATTCAAATCAGGTAGCAAGAAAAAAGGTATAAAGGATAAGATTTCTTTTACAAAAGACAAAAAGACGGAAGATTGTAGTTGTCATACTGCCGTACACAGGAGGTGGTTTCTGTGAATGGGGTGTGCTGATAAATTCAATTTGTAGAAATATGTTAATCCCACCAAAGTCATTTAATCTGTAAGACATGGGGATTAGGGAAAGGAAAGGAGAGGTTCAAATGAATATTGAGAAAGAGTGCCATCACAGAAAATTAAAAGAAAACAAAAAATTAGTTAATTAACCAAATATTTTTAAAAACTTGTCATGTTCTAGGGAAGTGTTAGATACACTGGGGACAAAATGTTGATAAAACCAACAGACACACCTAACCAACCAAAAAGCAAAACAAACAAAACACCCAAACATTGCCTCTGGTAGGGAAAGACTAAAAGCAATTGAAAAGCAAATCAAACCATAAAACATGGCTTGGATAAATGTTAGGAAAAGGAGTTCTGTGGCTTTGGGAAGACACAGGCAGTGAGGACTCTGCAGCTGATTAACCCAAAACTCCATTACTAACGCAGGTTCCCATGTTAACCATGAAAAGGAAACCAGAGAGGCTAAACGAATTATATTTCTTATAGGTTCAGGATGTAATTTCCATCAGGCCCACCCTGAATTCTTTCAGCCCCTGGGCATGTGGGATTGGGGAAGTTTATTTCATGCCCAATGTTACCAAGAGTAATTGTTTAGGAGAGAAAATATTTTCGGGATCATTTATTGTGTATTTGCTACAGTGGGTGTTGTGGTAACATTAGCCATGGAAATAAATACCGTCAGAACAAAAAGTGATGAAAGCCAGTGAAGGGAGGTTTACTTAAATTAAGGCCTGCAACTTCAGAGAGAGGAACACAGGAAGCCATCAGAAATTGGTGAAATCTTTTGTAACTTCCTTCTCCCAGATGATTGTAGCATGTCATGCATCATTATTGGTTGTAACACTAATAGCATATAGATTGGCAGTGCACACTTAAAAAAAACTTAGGCAACACTCTTTTAGGCCCCCTCCTGCTTGG
The DNA here is from genome assembly GCF_000164805.1 of Carlito syrichta. Lineage (NCBI taxonomy): Eukaryota > Metazoa > Chordata > Mammalia > Primates > Tarsiidae > Carlito > Carlito syrichta. Next base: position 400,668 of record NW_007253742.1, on the reverse strand, counting down.
GAGCTTTTCTGTAATAAACTCCTGCTTCTCACAACAAACAAACAAACAAAAAACTTAGGGAAAACACAACTGGAAAATAGGTGACTTCTGGCATTATGGGACTGACATTGTTACGCCTGACTTTTAGAATTCTATTTAGCAACTAGAAATGAGTAGGTAGATAAAATCTGATGATGAAAACATTGAGGTCACAGATGTTGAAAGTGGGTACAGTAATATATTACGATCACATCTTTCATTTTATGAACAGTTGTTATGTGTTAATCAGTTTGAATATTTCTTTACTTATCAAATGCATATTTTATTTTCATTTCTTGTACAGCTTCTTCCCCACTCTGATGGTGCATCTAAAAAATTCCATGAATGCTCTCCCTGCACATTTCATCTAATATTTGATAATCGCAAAGGGTGTAAAATATGACATCACACAGAGATAATATCATCTGGTTTTAAAACATGTTTTTTTTTCAACCACTCAAAATTAGCTTATAGACTAAAATAGAAATATTTTAACTGAAAAATCACTAAAGTGAAAATTATAATATTTCAAACAAACATAACACCTTTGAGAAGTATTTTTTGGGGTTGGAATCTCACACCATTGCCCAGGATGGAGTGCAGGAAAGATTTTAAAAGGGTCCAGAGATACTGGTTTTATTAGATGGGAGATGACAATGATTAAATATATGACTGGAAAGTGGGAAGAATTTATCCAGATTAGTCAGCATGAAGGAGGTTACTCAATTTAAACATCCTTAAATGGTCCTTAGCAGAAAACATCCAGTACCACAATTTCTCAACATTGCAAGGATTCACGGGATCCAGCACAGCTAGCAATAAAGAATTTATACTGCTTCATTTTGTGCTGGAACAGTCATTATTTTCTATGAAGGAACAATTTCTTAGTTGGATGAAAGCTAGGTTAATCAAACAGAAGTCCTTGGTTAACTGTGAACCTGAAGGGAAAATTAGTGAACATGATCTTTAAATTTCCATTCTCTCTTCTGGATAAAATGTGGAATCGGTATTTTTCTTCCATTTGAAGTCATTTGTGACATAACATCCCTGTTCTATCCACCTCCACTTTTTTTTTTAAACTCTATTCTTGTTAATGTGCTTCTCAGCCAGGAAAAATGACATTAGGAAAAAAAACACACACACACACATTGTACAGGTTATGGAAAGGGCAGAAATGCAAGTCTCAAAGTAGAGTATTCTTTATGAAAAAATAGCTATTTAGTATCTCTTTGATGATGAAAATACCAAACACATTTTTGAAACTTTTGTATTTAATTTTACTTCCCACAACCTTTTGGGGGAGTTTCCTATATTATGAATATGTTTTTAGTAATACATTTTTAAATATAAAAAGAAGTCATTTTCTTTCCTTTTTTTGACCTGTAAATATCTATTTGCCCTTGCTTCTTTTTTTTTTTTTTGCCCTTGCTTCTTAAATGCAAAAGTGCTTTAAAACATTTACAACCATGTCCCACCTATGATATCTGAAATATATTCACATATGTGCAGTCTAAGAGTGTCTGTCATATGTTGACCCATAAACTTTATCTCATTTACCTCTCCAAATAATTAAGAGACAGTTTAGAAGGAATCAAATATATGTTCTTCTAAACTTTTATCTGCCCTGACATTAAAAAAAAAAAAATCCCAAAATCTTTTCAAAGGACAGTTGTAGCTAGACCATTTGGTAGTAGTTATCCTGATGCTTATTAAATTGAATCTCAGTTCCCAAGTTACTCTTAAGTGTTTTAAAATTTAGATTGGGGATAGGGACATATTTCTAATGATTTGTTTAGTCTAGTAATTATCATCAACCTTTAACATGGTATGAAACAGCTCCCTCTGTGATTGGTGTTCTTATTATCTGTTACATTGTTATTAAGCAGACATGTTCTCATAGGAAATGCTAGGACAAGTTACTCTGCGCCTTTGAATTTGGATGTCTGCTCAACAGTTTAGTCATGTAACTGGATTTGGGGTTGCTTGGCAGTCTAGCTTTTCATCTGGCCCTTTTGGAGTACATGATGGAGCAGGGTTCCTGTGATGAGAAATGGATACTGAGAACTTCCCAGAAGCTGTCTTCTCCTTTTCTGAAAAGGGCAAACACTTGTGGAGTAAACTGACAGTTTTTTGGGCTTCTCTATTGTGATCTAGTTATCTGTGTACTCATTTACTTCTCTTGAATTCCTAATATCTCTGATGAAGTTTGTAGGTCCAGTCCTTGGTGTCTTCATTCAACCACACAGTCATAAATGTCTACTTTGGGTCAGGTATTTTTCTAAAGAAATAGAGAGTTGTGACCTTAGCTTATTGTTAGTGAGGAGTGGAGTGGGCAAAAGTACATTCAAAACAACTACAACAAAAGATATTTATCTATTAAGTATCGTCTTCTCCTTCTTCTTCTTCTTCTTCTTTTTATTTTTTTGAAAGTAAGATTTATTGAGAAGACAGTAAAGCTCCACAGTGGGGGGGAACCCGAGGGGGTTGCCCAAGTACCATCTTCTAAGTGGAACCTGAGGAGGAGTTTAATGGAGGAACTGACACTGGAGAAGGGCTTTGACAAAGACCAAGTAGAAGGCCAGAAGGCAAAACAAACATTGGTTTTAGTTCTTTATCAATTGGCTCCAAGTTTTATTTCCAGTGTTTGTGTTTACTATTCAACCAGTTATTTAGTTACATAATTAGTCATAATATGCGTGCATGTATGGATGAATTATTATTGAGTTCTAGAAAAAATGAGCTCACTTGCATTCAAACAGGGGAGAAACCCTGTCTTAACAGGAAATTCGCAGAGAATAAACTTTAAGTTGGAAGATTCTCACTGTGAACTGAAGTATTGTTTCAATAATTGATTGAAAATACTGGATTTGAGATAATAGGAATGGACATGCTAAGGAATTAGTTACGCATGCAAGACTAGAGAACACATGAGTGAGGTGGGCCTGGTTACCGCCTGGGTTGCTTTATTTATGTTTTCATCAGACAAAGAAGTTTTCATTATATATGATGAATCAGAAATTATGCTGGGCTTTAGAGGCAGAGAAAGAGATAAATAATGACTGTCTGTTTAAAGTATCCACAAAGGGAAATGGGAGAATGAATCTCCAAAATCAACTCTTAAGGCAGGTGAATGAGGAACACATGCCTTAAAACAGGGAGAAAGGAAATACATATTTAAAAACTGGGTCAGGTGCCATAGCTTAGGCCTGTAATTCTAGTCATTTGAGGCTAGGGCCTAAAGGCCAGCCTGGGTAACATGGAAGATCCCATCTCTACAAAATAATTTTTAAAAATTAGCTTAGTGTGGTGGCACCTGCCTATAGTTCCAGTTACGTGGGAGGTTGAGGGGGAGGATCACTTGAGCCCAGGAGGTCGAGGCTGCAGTGAGAGAGTGTGCCAGTGCACTCCAGCCTGGGCAACAGAGAAAAACCCTACCTCTAAAAAACAAAAAGCAAAACACAAACTTGAGCAGAGAATAATGGCCATAATGACCACAGGCACTGGACTGAAATCTCTTTATTTCTGGAGACAGGACTTCTTTTTTAAAATGCTGCAAGAAAGTATCTTTTCTTTTTTCCTGAGCATTGTCATGTACCAAATAATTAATTTAATATCAGTTGTTTCTAGATAATACATTGGAAATGATTAGAGTTGTATGTGTGTATGTGTATTCTTATACATGGAATTCCATATGGATTTATGAGTAAAAAGTAGCTACCACTTCTGAATTTTAAGCAAAACAAGACAAAAAACTTGAGCAGAATCTTGAAGGACTAGCAGATATTTAAAAGTCTCACAATATAGGAAGGTCACTCCAAGTGGAGGGAAGAATATGCAAAAAGTCTGTGCAAAGTGAGAGAGAATATGAATCAGCCAGCAGGTTTTTATTTTTTCTGAGAAGTCCACATAGACCAGAAGGTTGAATGTGACTGGTGAGTGTGAGAAAGCTGTTGGATCTGAGGAGGGAAGACATGGTGAAGTTTGTGGCTTAAGGGTTAATGTGTGGATTGTGTGGGAAGGAACCACAAAAAGATCTGAGGAACCAGAAGCACAGAAGCAACAGTTGATAAGGTATACTCAAGGCTTGGAGAATGATTGCATTTTAAGGCAGAAACTATCTGGAGAGAAAAGCTGAGGGACGGGACTTTATAGGTGAATAATACATAGATATTTCTAGGGCAGAAAATAGGGAAAAATAAATAGATGTGTAGAAAACAGAGAGAAACCAAGACAAAAGATTAAGACTATGGGAGGAAAAAAAGAAAGAAAAAATGTTAAGAGAAAGTATAAAATACACTGAAGAAGTCCTGTAAAATAAAGCACGAGAGAAAGTCACCAGCTTTGGCAATAATAAAGTCATGGGTGACCTTTGCAAGCATGCACTTGGCACATGGTTGGAAATGGAAAGCAAATTACAGGGGTTGAAGAGAAAGTGGGTGGGGAGGAAATACACTTAATGGGCACAGAAATTCATTTTAGAAATCTGGCAGAGCTCTTGCCTGGCGGTGAATGGTCACAGAGAGAATAACATTGATAGCTAAATGATGAAGCATGTGACTATTTACTTTTATACATAATGCACATGTTTCAGTCCAAACTGTCTAATCTCAATGCCTGAATTTGACATTTCCTTTTCTGCTCTTCTGTTCAACTCCCTAAATTATTTTTGCTCCTCTTCTCTTTTTTATCCAAAGTGTGTCACTCATTCAATTTAAGACCATGCTGTGCACGCATACATGTAAATAAATATTCAACATATTTAATTAGTTGAAAAGCTTTCTCTGTTTTGTGTTTGGAGATACTGCTAATATAAGTCAATTCTAACAGAAATAAGAAATAAAAGGATTAATGGCATCTTGGAAATAATAGGTATTTAAGATCTCTCACAAAGGAAACATCATATCTCATCATCTTGAAGGCATAACAGAATTTTTTTCTGCTGGTGTCAGTAGGAAGCACTCAAGTAAAAACTGATTTTAGTCAACTCATTCCCTGAACAAGTGATCAAAGTGAAGGAATTTACCCTTCCCCTATCCCATCCAAAGGGACTAAATTCACATTTTGAGTCACAAAGCTGTCAAAGACCTGCGATTGTTTTTCCTAGTCCTTCTAAAGAAACCTCCACAACTAAAAAATGAATAACTTTTCCAACAAGGTAAATAAATATTAAGTTTGCATTTGTTATGTAACAGACGTTGTGCTAGGAGATTTCAGGTATGTTATTTCATTTCCTTCTCATACCAACCCCCAAAAGAAGGAATATATCAATGTGAATTCAAAGGTGAGTAAATTGAAGCTTATAGATACCTGGAAACAAGTTTCAAGTGATCTCTAAGACACACGTTTCAAGACTAGAATGGAAGTTTTCAAGGGCTGAGTTGTGAGAGAAATGGAGATGGTCAAAGAATGCGATAATTTTTAAGAAGAATATGTTCTGAGGATATAATGTACCATATGATGATTATAGTTAATACTCTAACATTTAATTGGAATTTGCTAAGAGAACAGATTTTAATTGTCCTTACCACATACATGCTTACACATACCCACAAATGATAACTACAAGCTGTGATGGCTGTGTTATTATTTTGACCATGGTAATCAATACACAGTGTATACATATATCAAATTTGTCATGTTGTATACCTTGAATATGCACAATTTTCCAACATCATTCTTCTCAGACCTGGAAATAACAATACAGAAATTCACATGGAAACATAAATGACCACGGATAGCCAAGACAATCCTTAGCAAAAGATACAAAGCAGGAGGTATCACATTTCCATAGTGAGGAGTGGAGTGGGCAAAAATACATTCAAAACAACTACAACAAAAGATCTTTATCTATTAAGTACCATCTTCTTCTTCTTCTTCTTCTTTTTTTGAAAGTAGGATTTATTGAGAGGACAGTAAAGCTCCACAGTGGGAGGGGACCCGAGGGGGTTGCCCAAGTACCATCATCTAAGTGGAACCCGAGGAGGAGTTTAATGGAGGAATTGGAACTGGAGAAGGGTTTTGACAAAGACCAAGCAGAAGGCCAGAAGGCAAAACAAACATTGGTTTTAGTTCTTTATCAATTGGCTCCAAGTTTCATTTCCAGCGTTTGTCTTTACTATTCAACCAGTTATTTAGTTACATAATTAGTCAAAATATGCGTGCATGCATGGATGAATTATTATTGAGTTCTAGAGAAAATGAGCTCACTTGCATTCAAACAAGGGAGAAACCCCTGTCTTAACAGGAAATTCTCAGAGAATAAACTTTACTGTATGGCTACAGTAATCAAAACAGCTTGGTATTAGTACAAGAACAGGCGTATAGACCAATGGAACAGGATAGAGATTCCGGAAGCAAAGCCTCAATTTCTCAACCAACTCATCTTTGACAAAGCCTTCAACAACAACCACTGGGAGAGGAGAACCTATTCAGTAAATGGTGCTGGGAAAACTGGTTGACCACATGCAGAAAATTAAAACAAGACCCCTACCTATCACCATGTGCAAAAATTAACTCTAAATGGATCAAAGATCTAAGCATAAAACCTCAAACTATGAGAATCTTAGAAAATGCAGGAGATGCCCTTATGGACAATCAAGTCCCAATCAAAACCTTAAGTGCCCATATCATAAGAAATAAGATAAACACTTTGCCAAAGTAGGTTTATAGTTGGCAAATGAATGCAGTAACATGAAAAGATGATGTTCAACATCATTAGTCAGTGGGGAAGTCAAGTAAAAACCATGATGAGATACCACTACACACCCCACAGAATGGCAAAAATAATAATTCTATAAATCCAGTGTCAGTGCTAGTGAGAATTCAGAGCAACTGAAATTTGCATACATTGTTAAGAGGAATGCACAATGGTACAGCTACTCTGGAAAACAGTTTGACGATTTATTATAAAACTAAATATACTATTCCCATACAGTCCAGCATTTTTGGGCATTTATCCAAGAAATGAAAACTTAATGCTAGCCGGGCTCGGTGGCTCAGCCTGTAATCCCGCACTTTGGGAGGCTGAGGTGAGTGGATTGCCTGAGCCCGCGGGTTTGAGACCCACCTGGGCAACTTGGCGAGACCTCATCTCTACAATAAATCAAAAAGTTAGCTGGGTGTGGTAGCGTGCGCCTGTAGTTCCAGCTACTTGGAAGGCTGAGATGGAAGTATCGCCAGAGCCCGGCAGGTTGAGGCTGCGGTGGCCGGGAGCAGCCACTGCACTCCAGTCTGGGTGACAGGGTGCGACTCCAACTCAAAAAAAAAAAAAAAAGAAAGAAAAGAAAACAATGCTTACACACAAACATGCACATAAAAGTTGAATATACACACTTTTTATTTGTCAACTAAATATTTTTTTAAAAGACAGTGCTTCAACATTGATGTCATTGTTTTACTGCATAATCATTTTGTCCCAAAGTTTATTAAAAATGTCACTAGACCCTTGAGTTTTTCCAAAAAGACTATTTACTGTAAGCACTTGTAGAGCTTAAAAAAAAGGACTTAAAAATTTTTGATATTTATGAGACAACATGCCATGGAAAAATTCAGAGATAACAACATCAAAAATAATAGATATACTATTGATGATGCCATTACATTTAGTTCTATCACATAGTACGTCAACTTTTTAATAAATTGACATTTTCCCACATGTGTTCCCTTTCAGTTGTATGGAACTGAGTACTGGAAAATCCAGAATCTTGCTGAGTGTTTTTAATAAGGATCTTCTGGTTTGGAAAATGCACTAAACCATGTCTGCTAGACAAGGTTGAACATAACAAAGTCTGTTTCTTTCTATTAAGATTGGCCAGTCCTGAACATGCAAAAATATCAGAAGAAGACTGAAAATGGAAAATGAGAGTTATATATTATAGCAAGAGTTGTCCCTGTAGGTTTGGAACGAGATTTGAGGTTCTCCCACTCTGGAGAACAGATGTCAAGCATAGCTGGCCAGCTCTGGAAATTTTCAGATATTTCTGACTGGTTTGCTTAGACCTGGCTGACCAGCTTGGAGGGGCTGTACTCTGGGTTCTCCCTGGTTCTGAGAACAGTAAGCAGAGCCAGCTGGCTCCTACAACTGGCCAATCTGGCAGATGAACTAATTCTACTTTGGGGGTAGAGAGGCCCATGATCAGCAAACCAGGAGCAAGCAGGAAATGGATGAATTAGCTGTTACCAGAGAACTGAGTAACATAAAAGGATGTCTGTCTTCACCAATACTGACTCAGGTACCATCGATCTTGTATATAAATGCACTTGCTAACTGGAGCTGTATAAAGAATGGTTGAGTTTAAAGTCTCATAGTATGAACATGACAAAGATTCTTTCCTTGACCAAAATCTAGCCAGGTTTCTCTAAGCCCTCTTCTTGACCAGGACTCAGTATTGGCCCATAAAACACTGTCTCTCGTCACACTTTTCTTCTACTTTAAAATAAAAGGAAGCCACTCCTTTCTTCTACTTTAAAAGACTTAAACATAACATAGTTTCTTTTTTTTAAAATCAATATTTTTTTATTATGGTTTTGTGGGGTACAGTTAAGGGTTAGGTGTACAATTACGTTTCATTCAGGCACCCTGTTGATAAGAGCTGTTTCCCCTTCCCCAGACAGATATTTGCTACTGTTAATCCCATCCCCCTCCCCCCCATAGTTTCTAACATCTCAAGGCTGCATTTCTAGAATGACCCCAATCTCTTTAAAGTGCCTACCTGAGAAAGCTCAAGACTGCCAAAGGGATATACTGTTTGTTATAGCTAGCACCCCTACCTGCAACCCTTTTTTCAAGCATTTACTAAAAAGGGTTTAGGATCATGAATCCTTCACCCATCCCTTTGAGATGTATATGTATTTCCTACAACCCAGTCAGTTGTGTCTTTTTCAAGGACTCAAAAGTCATTCCTTTAGTGTTAATAATCAGAAAGGATAGGGCCTCTGTCTCCCAATTTCTGTAAGAAGAGATCATTCTAACTTGTACAATTTGCAGCTAACAGAGACAGCTGGCCTAGTTGACATTTACTCTGACCAACCCTTTGTAATTTTTCACTATTGTTTTAACAACAACAACAACAACAACAAAAACCCTAGACAAATTAAATTTAACAGAGTTTGTTTGAGCAAAGAATGATTCACAAATCAGGCAGCCTCTCAAATCAAAGGAGATTCAGAGACTCCAGCACTGACATGTGGTTGAAGATTTATGAACAGAAAAAGGAAGGTGACAGATAGAAAACAGAAGTGAGGCATAAAACCAACTGGATTGTTTACAGCTCAGCATTTGCCTTATTTAAACATGGTTTGAACAGTTGGCCACCTTTGATGGGCCAAAACTCAATGACTGGCACAAGTGTAGGTAGGTTAAAGTCTGTTTACACATCGAGCTGGGTTACAATTTAGACTTATGGAGAAACGTTTAGGCTGAACTTAAAATATGCAAAGAGAGAGTTTTAGGATAAACTTACTCTTGTGACTTCACTGATCATTTTCTAGGCTCCCTCCCTACTTTCCTATTCTCTCTTTAAAATGCCCAGTTACAAACCGGGCTTGGTGGCTCAGCCTGTAATCCCACGCCTTTGGGAGGCTGAGGTGAGTGGATTGCCTGAGCCCGCGGGTTCGAAACCTGCCTGAGCAGCGAGACCTCATCTCTACAATAAATCAAAAAATCAGCTGGGTGTGGTAGCACATGCCTGTAATTCTGGTTACTTGGAAGGCTGAGGTGGAAGGATCACGGGAGCCCAGCAGGTCGAGGCTGCGGTGGCCGGGAGCGGTCACTGCACTCCAGTCTGGGCAACAGAGTGAGACTCCAACTCAAAATAAAATAAAATAAAATAAAATAAAATGCCCAGTTGCCACACACAAATCAAACTTGAGTTCAGTCCTCACTGGACCCACTTCTCTTTGGCAATGTATATTGCTAATTAAATTGTCTTTATTACTTTAACTAGTGTCTGGCTTTGTTTATAGTTTATGGACATACACATTGGTCCTTGTGTATGATCAAATGATCAAATGATCAAATGCCAAAGTATAAGCACTATCACTCCTTTGGAAGGTGAATTTAAGAGGAGAGTTTTCTCAGATGACTGTAGTAGGCAGCCTATAGAATAATCTCTGTATTAATTGCTACTCATTGAATATGGACTGGAGTATATTATCTTGCTACTAATAAATACAGTTGGTTCTTGAACAACTAGGGAGTTAGAGTGCCAACTTCCACACAGTTGGAAATCCATGTATAACTTTTGACTTCTCCAAAATGTAACACCTATAGCCTACCCTTGATTGGAAGCCTTACTGATAACATAAACACATATTTTATATGTTGTATGTATTGCATATATATTATTACAATAAAATAAGCTAGAAAAAATGTTCAGGATATTATAAAGAGAACATATATTTATTATTCATTAAGTGGAAGTGGATCATGATAAAGGGCTGCATCCTTGTAGTCTTCACATTAAATAGTCTCAGGAGGAAGAAGAGGAAGAGAAGGAGGGGCTGGTCTTACTGTCTCAAGAGTGGCAGAGACAGAAAAAATTCACATATAAGTGGACCCCTGCAGTTCAAACCAATGTTCTTCAAGGGTCAACTGTAGAATATAACAGAAATGATGGGATATCACTTCTGAGATTAAAAAAGCTGTGCCTTCCACCTTGGATGTGCTTTTGCCATCTCTTGAATGGTTCACCCTTGAGGAAATCAGTGTCCATACCATGGGACAGCTGTGTTGAGAAGCTCAGGAAGAGCATTCAAAAGTGAGTCTTTTGAGTTCTCCCAGCAGCCGTGAGCTTTAGAAGAAGACACTTTCTCACCTGAGCCTTGACATGACCTCAGCTTTAATCGACACCTTGATCGCAGACATATGGGAGAACATCTAGCTAAATCACTTCCTTATTCTTCCCATAGAAGCTGTGAGATAATAAGTGTTGTTTGAACCAAACCAACTAAGGTTTGGGGTAATTTGTTGTGCAGCAATAGGTAACTAACCCTGTGATCCACCTCTACCCAACTGGATTAGCCAAGTTTAGAGTAAAATATTCCTATCCTTGCATAAAGAACTTACATTAATTAATTATTTCTATAGACTGTTATCATGTCTAAAGAAGATAACTGGAAGGAATTATTAGGGCTTTTTTTAGAGCAGAAGTTCTTTGATTGCTGTGGTAATAAGAGAAGCAGATATTTTTTGTTTTATTTCTTATGGAGAGTTTCCATCTATTTGGATGTGTGCCATGGATATCTATTTTCAAATAAAATGCACAGCATACTTGTATCAGAACATACTTTGGGATTCCATTCATCCACACTACAACATTATTTCCTAAAGTCATGTAATTTTTGACTGTATCAACTTTTAAATGACTCATATCATTTATATTATTCTTCTATTTCACCCAGGAGGTCAAGTACACATGAGAATTACAATTTCTGTGTGGATTTTCATTTTATATATAATCTATGTATAGATTGTCTTATCACTAGGCCAGCTGAACTTGCTGTGGCTGAGCCTATTTATGTGTACACAGAATTCCCCTGTATTTGTCTTATCTCACCCATTTGATCATATCTTAGTGGAGAAGTGGATACCACTTTTAACACATTTTCATTTAGGCTGCAATAAAATTTCTAAAATAAAATATGTTAACTCTGTGAGCCTTCTCCATGCAGTTAAAAGCCATTTTGCCTAGATGTTGGGAGATTAATTTTAGTAGCAACATGCTCAATAGCTTGAAAATTGAGAGAGCATTTCTTTAATCAAAGCAAAATGTCAGTTCACATTGTGGTAAGAGAATAACGTTTCTTCCTCCCCCCAAAGATGTCTAGGTCCTAATCCTCAACACCTGTGGATATTTTATTTTACATGGCAGAAGATACTCTGCAGATGTGATTAAATTAAGATCCTGAGATGGGACGATTATTTTGGATTATTTAGGTGGGCCCAATGCAACAACATAGATCAGAGTCCCAGAGAGACCAGACAGTGCTATAATGCTAGCTTTGAAGATGAAGCAGTGTCAATTAATGAAGGTCAAGATGAATGATTTAAGGAATGCTGAAGTTGGAAGCTGGAAAAATAAAAAAAGAACACCTTCTTTATAAATGGGTGTTGTTTTAAGCCACTGAGTTTGTGGTAATTTGTGACAACAGTAAACTAATAAAACCATCTAAATAGGATAACTATAGAATGAATTTAAAAAGCAAAATTAAGAATACAGTATCATATGTTCTCACTCACAAGTGGACCTTGAACAATTATCATAATACTATGAGAAAGGGATTGGAGGTCATGGGAAATTGCTGGGGGGCAGGTGGTGGGATTGGCAGTAGTGGGAAACTTCCAGGGGTGGTACATCTTACCAACGAGGGTACCTGCAGAATGAACATTTACATACCTAACTCTGAATTGTACCCCACATCTTTAAAATATTAAAAAAAAAAAAAAAGCAAAATCTGTCTTTGGTGACATCCTTGAGATTCCTTAACCCTTTATCTTTCACTATGCATCACTTTTCTCATGCTTATTTCTTTTCTCTTGAATTAAATTATAATAGTTATTATTGGTCAAATGCTCTTTTCTTAAATGTTCTATAATTTCCCCTCTCCAGTGAAACACATCCACATAGAGTCTAGCACAGAGTAGAATCTTGATGTCTCTTGATTCATTGATCTCATTTGCTTATTACAACTTTATAAATTGGTTATTTTATTAATTTTTTTGAAAAATAAAAAATGAAAATTAAATCAGGATTCAGTCCCTCAAGTTATTGCCCCTTTTCCTCTTTGTTCCTGTTTTTTTTTTAAATATTTAAGTTTATTATAATTTATGTAAGATGATTCTCATACCAAAGTTATTACATAATGTAAGAAATACATTTTGAGAGAAAAAAAAATAAGACAGATACTCTTTTTCTCCTGGTATTTAAGAAAGAAAATGAATTTGTTTCTGCCTCCAATTTTTGTGTTTATAAAAAGTAGTTTCACAGCCATCAGTGCCTAACCCCACCTTTCCATAGGCCTATGATTTTCTGCATATTTCTATATCCCAACTTCATTCTTTTTCCATGTGCTGTTTATTTAGACAGCCTGAACAATAATGTCATCTAAGTTATATGCAAACATGGTATGCTTCAGGGGTATATCTGGTAAGAACTTTTGTTTTCCACTGAGATTTAAACTGCTTCTGAAAGATGACATTGTAATCTTCCAACATAGTGATTCCGAAAAATAAGTGTTTGTCTCTGAATAATTAACTTTTGAAATGTATTTTTCTAATTGAAAAGTAAAAATTATGTATACTTATGCTGCACAACATGATTTTTATATATGTATATACATGTGTGTATATATATATATCTATATGAATGACTAAATCAAGATATCTAACACACTTTAACTATTTAACAAAGTATTGTGTGTTATATACTTATTTTGTTGTGGTGAGAAAACAAAATCTACTCTCTTAGTAAGTTTTAAGTGTACAATATATTGTTATTAATTACAATTAACACGATGTACAAAGGATCTCTTGAACCTATTTCTTCTGACTAAAATTTTACATCCTTTGACCAGCATCTTTCCAACTCTCCCAATCCCCAGCCTCTGGTAATCGCCATTTTACTCTCTGCTTCTATGAGTTTTACACTTTATTATGCCACATATAAGTGAGAGAATGTAGTATTTGTCTTTCTGTGCTTGGCTTATTAACTTGGTTTTTATAATTTGCTTAGAGACAGTTCTAAACTGCAGAAAAAGTTGCTGATATTGAAAATGAATTGGCATTTTCTTTACAAAAGAAGAATGACTCACTATATTCTGTATACTATACAAATCATGACCATATGAGTATTTTACACTCTGAGAGTAAGAACCTATCTAAAACAAGAGTTATTTTTGCATCTTTAAGTAGCTGTGACTTGATCAAATAATCTCAATACCCAGCTCACCATATACGTGACTTGATAAGCAATTCATATGCTAATAGCTTTTAAAAATATTAATTTGGCAAACTGTATGTTTTTGTGATTTTAATCTAGATAAAAATACAGGCTTTGGGGCCTATCTGGTCACCTTGCTCATCTTCTTTGTACTATTCTCACTTTCTCAGATGCTGTGTGTATCTCAAGCTCACTCTGCTCTGAAGGTAGGCTATTTTAAATTGGGAAGCAGATTGGGTTGGTAGCCTGAAACAGGCTTGATGGTCCAAATTGCAGTCCTTGATTGGAATCTGCAGACAAGGTGTGGTGAACTTTGGGGATTAAGCACCAAACTCTTTTTTATATTTCCAACAACAATTCCAAGTTATATAAATGCTATGATAAAAAGTAATGTAAGGGATCTAAATATTACAGTTTAAATGTAGGTGAAAGACTTTACCCAAGTAGAAATAAAAATACCGGTTAGTTTTTGTGGGAAATAATACCAATAATATGGTAGTCTTTGCGAATAATGTCATAAACTGAGTTAGAGTTCACCAGTGTATCTTACGACCTGAATTGCTAGGAACCAGAGAGGAATGTCCCATCTGCCCAGAAATGTGATAAATCTTTTCTAAACTATATGGAAGAGAGATGTACAGAATAAGGAGGAGGAGGTTAATGGTTGGGCCTCCTCTCACTGGGATTGTGGGTACAGTTGCCAGTCCCTGGAGGGACTCAAGAGGCAGAAAGTGAAGCCTGAGGGACTCCTTTCATGGGTGCACAGTACCTCCTTCCTCCATACCTCTCTCCTCCCAGTAAAATTAGGTCCAGTAGTCATCTTGGCTCCTTTAATCTGACCGTGAAAATGAACTAGCAAAGGATCAAGGATGGAGTGAGTGGGCATTTCCTTGACCCTCAAGGCTAAACGGGGAAACAGGAGGAAGAAACCCACAGTCTTGGTCTTTGGTCATGACCATTTTATGTGCCACAGGTGTGTTTAGAGGCTGAGGGGAATGACTTCAAGGGTCTTACATTAATTATTCCTGATTGATCAATAGACGTTAGCTCACACTTTAGTTCAGCGGTTATAAGAAGATAAATATTGAGATAGAGCAATTAAATTGAGAAGCCTAGAAATATTATGCCCATACGTAGGTCAAATAAGCCCAAATTTCTATTTTAAAGGCCTATATTATATAATTTACTGATTTACGAGACCGAGTTTGTGTTATTTATCGTTTTACTTTAACATGATCTATTCTTTCTGTCCATCTATCTGTCTACTTATCTGTCATCCACTTATTAGCCAACTATTTCTATACACAAATAACCATATATTCAGACTTTTAATTTTAAGACTGAGTGAAGTTGGTTTAGATTTTCTCTTACTTCTTGCTAAGAAACAAACAAGGACTATCAATGCATTTGAAAAGTATATCACTCTCTAAGAAATTCCAAATATTAGTCTTTCATTTACAAATTTGAGAGTCACTCTGAAGTTTCCTTCTTTTTTAAACATAAACAAATTGAAATAAAAAGTTTGCCATTTATAATGTAATTTTAATCCATCTAAAATAATTCAAATAAATATTTAACTTTTAATATTAGCTTTATTTTTTCCTGGAGAAAATTTTCTGGTGTTCTCTCATTAAGTGCAATCATATATTCA
Organism: Carlito syrichta; assembly: GCF_000164805.1. Taxonomy (NCBI): domain Eukaryota; kingdom Metazoa; phylum Chordata; class Mammalia; order Primates; family Tarsiidae; genus Carlito; species Carlito syrichta. The sequence goes on along the minus strand of NW_007253742.1, from coordinate 385,062 downwards.
AATGAATACTTACTGTATTTAATTTATCAACTAAATTTAACTTACATCTTATAAAATTCAGTGGGCATGCCTTCAAATTAATGAAGTCAAGAAACATTTGTGTAACAATGGAGAAATGGACGATGTAATGCTTAACTTGCAATTCAGTCTTTTCCTCTTTTATTTAGATTATCTAATTCTGGAGAAATAATTTTATTAAGGAATAGTATTAACCACAAAAGTATTAAATAAGGCATGTCTCTCCTCAGACTACAGACTGATGAAAGTTTTTTGGCTTCGTGGAGGACCCCACAGAAACCTGAATTGCCTGGAATTGTTTTATGTGATGACTGTGCTTCAGTGTTTTTTTTTTTTTTTTTTTTTTGTTTTTTTGTTTTTTTGAGTTGGAGTCTCACTCTGTTGCCCAGACTGGAGTGCAGTGGCCACTCCCGGTCACAGCAGCCTCGACCTGCTGGGCTCCGGCAATCCTTCCGCCTCAGTCTTACAAGTAGCCGGAATTACAGGCATGCACTACCACACCCGGCTGATTTTTTGATTTAGTATAGAGATGAGGTCTTGCTGCCCAGACGGGTCTCGAACCCGCAGGCTCAGGCAATTCACTCACCTCGGCCTCCCAAAGGCGCGGGATAACAGGCTGAGCCACCGAGCCTGGCTAGTGTTTTTAATTTTCAAGTGCTTAAACTTTTGTTACAAAGGGAGAAAGCAATTATTGTACTTTTATTAAAGTATAATTACTATTAAAGTAAAATTATTATTATGTATTTATTAAATTACTGTAAAATTAATGTTTGGTAGCTCATCATAAACATATTCTTCAGCATATTCTCAAGCAAATTTTCACATGTAATAGAATTCTCATTATTGTAGATGAGATGATTTAGTGCCTGCTCCAGGGAGTAAATGTATCTATCCAGTGTTGGGTTGTCCGAACCAACTAGAGAACAAAACATTGGAGTAAAAACTTAGTTATCTCGAAGCTGAATCCTCTGTGAGTAAGAAACATAAAGGTTCCAACAAGCAAGGACACCATTCAAAAACTTGAAGCTTTTTTTTTAGTCTCATAATCCTAGATACATTCTTATTAAAATAAATAATAATATATCTTTAAAGAGGACAGAGAAACATTGTGAATAAAAATATTTTTATGAGATTACTTATAAAATAGCAAGCAATTTTTACAAAATCAATAGCAATACAAATTCTGATCTCAAGCCAGATATGCACAGTCAGTGAAGAAAAACTATACTTAAGTTGGATATTATAAAATCCAAATATAAATTTTCTTAAATTATGGTTTTAGTTTGATGTCAGATTTAAGCATGCTCTTATGTGCAAAAAAATATGATGTCTTTCTTGACAGTTCTCTTAAAAATTTCTTAAACCTCTATGTTTAATAATTAAAGTGTTATTTCTAATGGAAAAGGAGAGAGATGAAATGGGACTATCACTTTATGCCTTTCAACCAAAATCTCAAATTGTGAATTCATTCTTTGGATTTTGTAACTTTGGTTAACAATATTTAGAAATAATATACTAGCTGGGCTTGGTGGCTCAGCCTGTAATCCCGCACTTTGGGAGGCTGAGGATTGCCTGAGCCCGCGGGTTCGAGACCCACCTGGGCAACTTGGTGAGACCTCATCTTTACAATAAATCAAAAAATTAGCCGGGCGTGGTAGCGTGCGCCTGTAGTTCCAGCTACTTGGAAGGTTGAGGCGGAAGGATCGCCGGAGCCCAGCAGGTCGAGGATGCGGTTGCCGGGAGCAGCCCCTGCACTCCAGTCTGGGCGACAGAGTGAGACTCCAACTCAAAAAAAAAAAAAAAAAAAAAAAGAAATAATATGTTAAGTACTTCACAGTCTATAACTCACAAAGCCTCCTGGAGGGTTAAGAAATGGTTTCTATTCATGTATCTAATTCATGGCCTGGTTTGTAAAAGAAAAAAAATTAAGAATGAGCTAAATGGATCACATTTCCTCTTTAGCAGATGGCAGAAGGAACTATGAAACAGCACAGATACCTGCTGTGGTGCCAAGATTCAACTCTGCTTTCTTGCCCCGTGCGTGGTAAGGAAAAGTGGAAAATGTCAGGGGAAGCAGGCTACCAGGAACAGTAACAGGAAGCCTCATGCTGTACTATTCCTGTAACTGCAATGGTTCTATAGACAGAATAAACCCATGGCCCAGAGGACAATCAGCAAACAGGAGAGCGTAGAGTTTACTAAACTGACCCACTCCTGAAAAAAGACGGCTTCTTCCCCAAATGCCTAAACATTTCATTCACACTCTATTTTAGTATATCCCATATAACTATGCAATATTTACCCCCAACTGTTTGTTAGAACATCTAATTTTCAGGGTTTTATTCATGTTGGGTTGTTTTCTACTTTCAAAAAATGGAATGTTGTTGATTGAGTCTCTTGCAGGTGCTCCTTAAATGCAACTGTTTGTCTATGGCCATCTCTCATGGCTTTGAACATCCTCATTTGCTAATGGTCTGCAGACTACATGCGCCTCTCCTTCTGATCCTTACCTTATCTTTTTCTTGCGTTCCTGAATCTCTTGGCATCTCTCTCCTTATCTTCATTCTCGTTTTCCCACTTTAACTCATCATCCCTTCTACACTTAGCTCTTTTTTTGGCTTTGGATGCTAACTTCTGTCTATACATCTTTCATTCTCTTGTCTACTAACTTTCATTTCCCAGAAACCTATTACCAGCAAACTATGGTTTTAGGTCAGATATTCTTTATAAAGTTGTCAGAAATGAGAATATTCTGAATTTCCTTTATACTCCGCCTCTTGCCCTCGCTAATTTTGCGTTTATCCAAATGACCTGCATATCTCAGCTAAATAAACTGACATTCTATGCTAGTCTCAGAGGCAATTAACCTCCATCCATCTTAAATACCAGAGTTCTTTTTTTTTTTAAATCCCTCTCTAGTTGTCAAAGCAGAACAATCCAGCACCTTGGATTTTTGGCCTCCATAAAAATTTACAAAAGTAGAGGTGGCTATTTATTTTAACTTGTGAACAAGGCTTTCATATTCAGAAAAAGAAACTCTAGATCTCACAGCAGTCTATACTTCCAGTTTCCTTTTGTTTTTGCCCTTCTATTTATTTATTTGTTAAGGAAAATTGAGAGGAAAAATCTGTTCTCACTTTAAATCAGCAGATGAATTTTTGTTTGTTGCAGTTGTTGCTGTTACTGGAATAGTAATTATTCTCATTACTCTAGCTAAGAGTAATGAGATCAAAGCTTGGCTCGGTGAGAGCACACATTTGTATTAATCAAGTGAGGTCAAAGGGTAGACAGTATTTTCAGTGGTTTCAGGGATCAGGTCTGCGTTAGTTTGTTAACAGAATGATCTCATTTTAACAGGTCTAGTGACATTTTTATATTTATACTGTGAGTATCTTTCTTACCTTTAAATCTTATCTTAGCAGGAAGAGTTTCTCTTTCCCTAAAATACCTTCATGGCCTACTTGTATTTCTTTAGACGTTCCTTGCTTCTAGTTTTTTAGGTTATCCAGCCAGTAGGATTTCAAGATTTGCTACTTTATATTTTTCTATAAGAAGCTTTTATAAAACTGAAGTGAAAGATTAAGTATCAGAGAGAGTATTATGACACCATAGACCTATTATTTATGATCTGTCATGCAAGAGTTAGACGTCTGAATCATAATTCCAGCTTTCCATCTGAGAAGTTGTACAACTAAGGGAAAGTTTCTTTAAGCTTAGGTGTCTGCATTTGTGAAATAGCAATGAACACTACAGTACTAACTTATATAAATTAGATATAATAGCATGAATAAAAAACCCTACATCAGGTGCTTAAATATAAGAATAGTAACTATCTCATAATAGGAAGTTTTACAGCAAGGAGGTCCCAGTTTAATGACACCAGAAAGGTTTTAGATTCTCTTCACTGTACTTCCATCTACAGGCTTATTACCTATTGGATATTACACAGAGAAATGACAATGTTTAAACAAGGAAGTAGAGAAGATCTTTTTTCCTGGGTTTCTGTTTTTATGTGTTATATGGGATGAATTGGTTACTCTCCAAATTCATACATTGAAGCCCTAATCCCCAGTGGCTCAAAATGTGACCTAATTTTGGAAATATAGTTTTTAAAGGGGTAACTAAAGTTAAATAAGTTCAGTGGAGTGAACTTTAACTCAATATGACTCATGTCTTTATAAGAAGACGAGCACAGGACACATATATGCAAAAGAAAGACTACATGAAGACATAGGGAAGAGGAGATGGTCATTTATAAGCCAAGGAGAGAGAGTTCAGAAAAAATTAACCTTAACAACCCCTTCTAGCCTCCAGAATTATGAGAAAATTAATTTTGTTGCTTAAGTCCCCCAGTCTGTGTTAATTTGTTATGGTAACCCTAACAAACTAATGAAATGTATGAGAAAACCTTATTCCAGAATCCCCCTCATTAGACTCCCTCACAAGTCATTGGCCATAATTGAGTTCCATGTCTACTCCTGGTCCACTCACTAGCAAGGGAGTTGGGATTATTATTTCTGACTTAATGAAGTTCCAGCTCTTTGGAAGATGTCAGACACCAGAAAAAAAGAAATACGGTTTTGGCAGAAAGGAAGAAAGAAGTTTTGGCAAGGAAGAGCTGGCACCCAGAGATGTCAGTTGTACCATCTTATGGGTTGTCATAAGGATTAAACTAGAAAGTATGTGAAACACTTAGTGTGGTGCCTGCCACATTAAATTGATTGTAATTATTATTGTTGTTATCATTGTTTATTAAGTTTTATTTTTCTGGAGTTCACAGGATCCATGCCTGGCAATTCTTTAAAGGAAAATGTTTTGTTATTTCAGTACCAATTCTTTTTGGATAGGAACATGCAACATTCTTTTGTACTGCAAACAGTGTTATAGTATAATTCCAGCATTATTCTAATAATAAATAATAATTTTATTAGTAATATTTTTATGTCATGTGAAGAGAGTATTACATAACATCCAATAATGTGTTTATATTCAAGCCTATACCCTTTGTTTAAAAATGGCCTTTTTATAGTAATGGGTTGAACCAGATGGCCTTCCAAAAGATAAGTTCAGTTGCAAAGTAAAGAGTCACTGGTGAAAAGTGTGCCTTCCCAAAGTAAATTAGGATTGAAGTAAATTAGAAAATAGAACAAAACATGCATCTCAACCTGTAAATGATGCCTTTTTGGAAAAGGAGTCTTTGCAGATGTAATTAAGTTAAAGATTTTGAGATGAAGAGATCATCTTGGCTTATCCCAGTGTACCCTAAATTCAATGAGACATCCTTATAAGAATCACAGAGGAGTGGACAGACACAGAAAAGTTGATGTGAAGATGGAATAGAAAGCGTTGTGGCCACCTGCAGATAGTAGCAAAAAGGCTGAACGAGGCAAGGAAGAATCCCAGAAATCCCAGCACTCAGAGGGCATACGACCCTGCTGCAGCCTCCATTATACACTTCTGGCCTCCAGAGCTGTGAGTGAATAAATTTCTGTTGTTTTAAGTCACCAAGTTTGTAGCAGTTTGTTATAGCAGCCTTAGGAAATAAATGCAGATCCCAGGCTGTTGACTTCAATTATTTTGATACATTGTTTGACACATGTAATTCCTGAATTATTTATTTTAATTTATAAACCAATGTTCTGTGTGGAATTTATTTAGGAGAAAGCAAAAGGTGAAACCAAGTTGAGATACTCTATGAGCATGAATCTGAGTGTTTTTAATTTCCCACTATTTTTTCATCTTCTCTTAAGGCTGTCTTTTTCAGAAAATGATTTCTTTTTGATGCCAAAGGTTTCACAGATGACCGCGTGCTAGATATATACTTTTAGTATCTGTGAGTGGGAAAATACATTTTCATTCCAAGGTGCTTTTTAATAAGTTCCTATTGTTAACTTTGAGCCTTCAAGGGTCTATAGTCCATTGAGAGTGGGAGAGAGAAGAGAGGAAGTGGAGGGGAAGGGAGAAAAGAGAAAGAGGAAAGGGGAGGAAAGGAAAGAGACTGACTTGCTCTTTAAAAGAGCCATTAAAGAGAAGAATTAATTCCTTTTCTAATTTTCTTATACATTTTGTCTTATAGTACATGCAACAACCCAAAGTGAAATTCATTAAATAAATATGCAATTCCTTATATGCGGCTTCCTATACCTGTGTGTCCAACAAGGTATGAGTAATTATGACAGTGTCACAATAAAGCTTAACATTTGAGAAAAAATGCTAAGTATTTAAATAAGATCAGGCATGTACTGGCAAGATGACAGACTGAATACTGTGACTACTAAGAACTGAAAGTCTGTTTTTTGTAGATTTACAAGAAACACCAAAAAAAAAAGGTTGAAATGTCTAGAATTACTTAATGTTGAATTATAAACCAAATCCTTTGAATCTTTAGTTTTGGCTTTACATTGTTGACTTTTGTCCTTTGTCAATTTAAAATCATTCTAGTGTGGGAAATAGCAGCATACTGTCATTGAAATTTGGCTTGCTTTTAGCTGTTTCTTGGTATTTATGCCAATGTTCTGCAGGCTGTGAGCAAAATGTGCCCTTAATCAAGTGCCAAGTTCAACCTAAGAAGAAGAATAATACAGATCTCCTAAGAGCAGAAGATAGTTTGTAATTATTAGTTTGAGGGTCCCAAACACCCACAATGTAGCAAACTCAGGAAATTCCAGCCATTAACACGGACATTCACTTTTCTCTAAAGAAAAAAAGAAAAATGAAAACAATGAATCCCTCTCAGACATTAAACCAAGACAATTCACATTTTAAAGGCTTTATTTTATGACTTTCACTTGGTTTTGTTAAGGAGTAGTATATTCTGGCCCATAGTAGTATTTCAGTATTTCTTCTAGTTTCTAAAGGAGGAGATTGTCCTGAGGATGCAGATGTCTAAGCAGTTAACATCACAACCTTCTGCAGTTGCCAAGGAAATAGAAAAATTTGAACTCTTCTGCAAAACTAATTTGCTAAGCAGTGTCTTTCTATTTTGATTTTAACTATTTGTTACAGTTATTCAATTATTGGTTTTATCTTAATTATACCTGCATCTCTCTCTCGCTTTTATTTTTTCAGACGTTTTACTATTTGCCACTGATACATCTGTCTACTCTAGGTCTACTGCTATGTTGTTTGTTTTTTCCTTCTGAATTTTTAAAAATTTTAATTATTATGGATACATAATAGTTGTATATATTTATGGGATATATGTAGTGTTTTGATACAGGTATACAATGTACAACGATCAAGGTAACTGGGATATCCACCACTTTAAACATTGATCATTTTTTGGAACTAAAAAAAATAAACTCAAGGAAATGGAGAGAAGAATGGTGCTTATCAGAGACTTGGAGTGGCAGTGAGGAGACAGTGTTAAAGTGAAGATTGTTAATGGGTACAAGACTACAGTTAGGTAGAAGAAATGAGATCTAGGATTTGATAGCAAAATAGGATTATTATAATTAATAATTTACTGTGCATTCACATCTATTTTTGATTCTGTTTCATTTTCTTCATCTTCAATGGTGTTGCAATAAAGATTTGGCAGATACTATTTCTAATAATTTTACTTGACTTAACTGTCACTTGCAACAATAAAGCTTGGGAGAAAATGTATAAGAAATTTTTTATGATTTTGATTTTAGTTTATAGCAAACAAGGATTTTCCCTTATACATCTATATTAATATGGCTGACTGCTGTGTAGAACCTTACTGTAATGTGGATGACATTTTAATTTTGCTCCTTTTCAATACTAAATTTGTCTCCTCATCTCCTATGGAAATAAGATCTTTAGGTGACTTGCTCATTACTTAATTTAGCCAACACTTATTGCCCATCTCAAATGTGTACTTATGCTATGGAACTACTGTGGAAAATTCAAAGAAACATGAGGGTAGTACCCTGTTGGGTGGTAAGAAGTGTGCACTCACATAAAGTGTAACTCAATATATGATAAATCACATAGTAGATGCAACTAGATAAATGAAAAAAAGTCTTATTTCTAACTAGAGTAAATATGGATTCTTAAAATTATGCCTTTAAAAACAGGTAGAGTTTAATTCAATAAACATAGAGGTAAGAACTCTGAAGGAGGGTGTCCAAGAATGTGGAAGAGCAACTTCAAGTGTGTGAGTGAAAAAGGTATTATTTAGGATTGGGGCAAAAATAGTAAGGCTGCATTAGAAAGTCTGGCTTAATAAGTAGGTCCAGGCCATGAATAGGAGACTCTGAGTATTTACCAATCATTAATCAAACAAATGACATGAGTTAGTTTTCCTTTCAGAGGATTAATGTGACCACCACACAGAGATTATAGTAGAACAAGCCTTTTGTATTGTTATCTACAGACCACCTGCATCAGAATCACTTGGGAATGCTTATTAAATACGCAGATTATGTATGCCCTTGTTTATATGGGGAAGGTAATGTTATGGAAGTGATTCTTATCCACAAGGAAACTTAAAAACTAGAGGAATGGAGGAGAACATGCTGGGAGATCAGAAAACCAGTTCAGAAGTTAACAATAACGATCAGAGAAAATCATAAAACTTACAAATCATGTAGATGAAAGAAAGACTAATCACTGAGTTGGGATAAACCTTGGTTCAATATACAAACATTCTGAAAAAAGTGTCCCTTGGTTCAACTTTTCTGCCCAGTTATTGACATATTTGTCAACTTTTTTTTTTTTTAAGAACAAAAGTCTTGACAGGTGTTATATGTCCATATCAACACTAGTTCTTTTTCTTTCTTTCTCTCAAATCTACATTAATTAGATTTTTCTCTCTAAACTCCCAAATTGCCCTAATCAAGGCCTCATTGATGTTCATGTTGTCAAATCCAATAATCAATTTTCAATCTTGATTTTTCTCCACGGTTGATCACTCATTCTTTTTGAAACATTTTATTCATTTCACTTCTGGAATGCCATTCTCCTGCTTGTTCTCCAATCTCAATGGTTATTATTCAGTTTCATTTGTGTATCCCATGTTTCTTCCTGATTGCACAGTATAGGAATATCCCAAGCATCAGTAGCCTGCTTTTTTTTTTCTTCTGTAACTGTCATTACTCCCCTGACAATTTCACCTAGTCCCACACCTTTACAGACCATCAGTATTCTGGTGACTCCCACACTTATATCTCTAGCCTAGAACTCAATACTAAAGTACAAGACGTATTTACTCAACACCCTGGTCAGTATCTCCTCTCCTCTTGGATATTGAATGAGCAAAAGTGTTCATAAACAAATAATAATGAATTGTTTTTCTCTTCAAATTTAATCCTCCTCAGTCTTCTACATCTCAATAGATGGCAAAATTTCTTATGTGATTAAACTGTTGTTTTTTGTCTTATCTTATGGAAAATTCATTGAAGCTGTAATTTAATGTATATCTACTTTTACCTAACTCACAATTATAAGAATCTCAGTTATTTTTTATTCAGTCAATAGCCAGTAAGAAACAGAAAAGAAAAATATGAAAATGAAAAGTTTTCCAGAGAAATCAGTTCCATAAAGAAAAATAATTTCCAGATAAATCATTTTCATAAAAAAGGAGCTAAATATGGATGATATCATGTGAAGAAAAAGTATAAGTTGATGCCTCTAATAACACTGTCAAATTATTAATAAAAGGATAACATGTTTAGTAAACACTATCTATAGAAGTGTTAAATTAAGTTGGTATAATAAAATTTGGCGTTTGAATGGTAAGTTTCAGGTTTGAGAAGCATTCAATTTCGGGGAATGGTATCTTATTCTTTGACAATAACCTCAAAATAAAAATGTCAATTTATTTATTCATTTTACAGATCGTTTGTGACTATCTACAAGACAGACAATGATATAAGTGACTTAAAAGGAAATCAACCCAGTATCATTTTTTATCTACCATGGTTTTTGCTTGTTTTTTCCTATGCGTCTTAATGTGGCATGAGATCACAACTTCAGTACAAGTGGGCTTGCTCTTCCTGAAAAGCAAGCAATAGTTGTATTTTACATGTTTTTCCTAAGAATGCCTGGTTGTACAGTATCAACTTTCTCTTTTATTCATGTTGAATTTCCCTTTTGCTTTGGATGTAAACCTGTGACAATTATACAGAATAATCTAAGCTCTCAGTCAATGTAAAGTTATTTTTATGCATATTTTGAACATGTTAACAAACTTTTTCTGTTTATTTTGAAAGTTAATCTGCATTTCAAAAGGCCAAATGAGCATTGGCATTATGAGTTTTATGGTGGAAGCCAGTGTTACTTTTTTATATGTTAATTGACGATGGAAATCTTTTACTTTTCTTTATATGACATCTGGCATGTTTACAATACACTTAAAATTAGCCATCCTATATAATCTCACTAACTGTTTATTTATTAAGCCACTAATAGTGTTGTGAAAAAAGCAATGAGAGTTGCAAAGTAAATGTGTCCATGATGTTAGTTAAAACATTATTCATCACGTTCTCTCAATATAACAACATGTAAATATAACCAATGCATTGGATGCATTTAATGTCTTCTTTTTAAACATGATGATTGAAGATAATGTCATTTTTATAATTTGGAGAGATTTAATTTTCAAAACAGCCCCCAAATATTTTGCTTCAAGAAGTAAGTAAGGTGAGTTTGGGGACAAAAATGTAGTGTGGTTATGAAACACTGAATTGATTTTGGAGTGATTTAGTAGAAACAGAACCTCACTTTCATAATTAAATCTACTGCCATTGAAAGCTGATTATAAACCAAACGTGATGTATTATTTATCTAGTTCTTATAACAACCTTGTGAAGTTTGTTCTTCTTATCTCCATTTTACAGGATAAAAAAACTAAAAGAGAGTAAGTTGTGTGAGAGAGATAGAAGCTGGTTAGATAGACAGAGGGGAGGGTCTCAAGGAGACATGACACCTGCAGAAACACCCCCCGCATCACCCCCATTATATAATTGTTAGCTTAAAATGTAGTTAATGTAGTTAAGAACATCCTCTCAACCCATGATGTACTGCTAAAAGGAACTTTTTACTGCTTAAACGCAAGTGCAGTAGCTTAATCTAAATGTCCTAACTTGACCTTGGCTTATTATAATATCATCAACATAGCATTAAGATTGAGGTTTTACTCCACCCCTCCCCAGTAGCCTTTTCTGTGGTACTTATGGGTAATATTCAAGGTGAAGTAACTTGGGTCAAGGACCCACATGTGCAATAAGAACTGGGTTTCAGGAAGTAAGGGGTGGATGGGATGTAAATGAGAGAAATGCCCCCAGGAAAGATAAAAAAAACCACACACACACAAAACTCCTAGCACTGAGTTACCCATTTCAGGCCCCCTCTCTTCTCCTGGAGAGTTTTGTTGCTTAATAAACTCCTCCTTTCACTCATCCTTTTGGTGTTTGCATTCCTTAATCTTCTTGGTCTTGAGACAAGAACCCAAGGTAGCTGGTTTAAGCTGACAGTAGAGTTCAAAACTGCGACATTTTGGTGCCATGACTCAGATAGATGGATTCAGAAGAGTAAAAGTAGACCTCTCTTTACTTTCATTTCTGAGGTTCTTGTCCTCAAAGCAGTTTTCTCTCCCTCAAAACCAACATGGGTCTCTGCCAGCCACATAATAGCAGATAGTGCTGCTGCTATTCTACAAGTCACAGAGGACAGGCTTGCTGCAAAGGGCTTAGTCAATCCCCCATTGCCCTTAGGTGTTGGGAATGTTGACTCTGTTCTGATGTGGTTTCCTTTCATGGATGTCTAGCCCTTGCATGGGACTGGATTAAGTTTTGGAGTAATTGAAGATTTCTGGCCAAGGCTATAGCTTGGTGTTATCTGAAGGGTCTCAGACCAATTGCAGCTCCCAACCGCCTATTAGGGTATCAGCAAAAGACTTCCAATCGCATTTTCTTCCTTTCAAAACTGCCATGGCTCCTACCCCTTCTTTGTATTCTATGTTAAAATATTTTATGCAATGTGATGAAATGCTGTATTTAATAGGATATGTTTTAGACATAAGGCATATGACAAGGAGCAATGTTGTTTTTGCCATTTTTTGAAAACAGAGGGAGATGAGGAAAAAGCTAGGGGAGGTTTTTTTTCCTCCATTACACCTGGACTGCTTCTTTTATGTCAGGGACAAACACAGTTTTGCTAATGTGAAGGGAATGGGCCAGCATAGCCTTTAATTTTCTCCTTTTGGGCAGACTTTTGTGGAACCAAACCACCCCACCCTCAAAAATGTAAGGGTGTATTTTTTTGTTTAAGACAAATTTGGATTCAAAGTTACACCTTAGCCATTCAACAGTTATTCACCTGCTTAAGAGACTTTTCAGGATATAAGTTATTAAGGCAATATGGATTTTCCCTTTTGGAATTCTATCAACCTTATCCACTAAAACTCAGGTATCCTATTGGCTGACTTCATTGAGACCTAAATTCCAATTGTACTGTCCCATCTGTACTTCTAAAAATCATACACAGAACAGGGATACTTCCATAGCAATGTCTCGCCAAAAATGGCTGCAATATGTAAAACTAGGTCATTGGAAGAAGATCCAATAGATCCACACACCTTCCTCAGACATTTTTTATGCCCTCAATTTGAATAGTCATGTAGAAAAGGAGAGTTCTACCTACAAATTAACCCTCTCATTTCTGTGGTTGCGGGCAACTAACCAACAATATACTGATACTCTTCAAGGAAATGAAGGGAGGGGAATACCTATGCAAAGACTGGTGTGTAGGGTTGTTACTCATATGGTTAGTCCAATTTATGCCCACCTCTATGTGTGCAGGCACAAACAGATGTGTATGCCTTTCTCCAGCATCCACACCACTCCTTCTGAGTGCTCTAGCTCAAATTCAAGTGCTTCAATGCATCTTTCAGATTTCCATGTGGGAAGATCTAACAAGACAATGAGGTCAACAATCTAGGAGGTTAAGAGGCCAGGAGTGAGGGGCTGGGGTTTACGCAGGTAAACACCACCAAGTCCTATCAACACAGTCTCTCCCACACACATGGATGGGGGTCATCCTCCCATCTCTGGGGAACATCATGAGTATCTGAGGACAGGGAGAATGGGGGAACACCCCCCTTTCTTTTGATCCCACTCATACATGTCTGTTAGAGAGAAAAAAGTAAGGGATGTTTTTCCTTTACCTCTCTCTCATTTCAGATAGGCAACAGGACATTTGCATCAATAGTTTGCACTCCTCTAGAGTGCATCCTGTCACACTGGGACTCTTTTGATCCTCAAACATTGGGGGAAAAAAATGCCTTAAATTCTTTTGCACCCAGGCATGGCTAAGTTACAAATTACAGGACAGAGAAACTTGGCCTCCAGAGTGAAATATTAATTACAATGCAATCTTATAATTAAACCATTTTTTAGACATAAGGGCAAATAGTCTGAAGTTCCTTATGTACAGGTTTTCACCGTGGCTCAACCAGCCTCCCTTAGAGAGGTAGATAGAAAAAATATATATTAAAGTCCATGTTCCTTTTTCTGATAAATGTCTCAAATTAAATCTAGACTGTGACTATCAGTCCCCCTGCCAAACAAAAGTAAAGGGATCACATGTTAATTGATCCTAAAAAACCCCATCCATTGCAAAATCATTTTAATCTGCTTTTTCCAAACCAAACCAGCAAGTGTTCAATAAAGTCTTTACTAGATGTTAAAAAAAAAAAAAAATCAATGAAAGACAATACAGTGTTTGTTATGCCAGGCTAAAGATTTTTATAAAAATAAAATTATATCACCTTGCTGTTCCTAGCTAGCTCCCCCACCTCCCCTTTGAACAGGTGAAACTTTGAAAGCTAGTTATTATCTGAGTACACTTTACTAAGCCTAGTACTTCTCTTGTGGGACAAATGAAATAGGTGCTATCTGTAGCATGATAGTGAGGGACTTGGACACTCTCACCTAATTGTCCATACCTCACAACTGGAACTGTAATTTAGCAATTTATAAAGTGTAAATTTATCTGCTCATAATTGAAACTAAATAGGGAAATTCACATCCATATGGTCTGTTCACTCTAAAGGGTTTTATACTAAACCACTACAGAGAAATGATCAAAAATTTAATATTCGATTAAAAGAGAACCTTCAAGTTTTTTCCTTTATTTCCCCTCAGCTGAGGCTTTAAAAAGAAAGAAACAACAGTGTACCAACCAGAGGGCAGGAGGAGGGCTGCAGAACCAGAAGGCAAAAAAGGCATCTCAATTGACAGTTGCCTTTTGTGACAAAACTCCAGTGACCCATCAGAAACCTAGCAAGAATAACCCTGCTAAGGGGATGGTGTCTGTTGCCATGGGTACAATCTGCAGGGATGTTAGAAGCTTAGTTGCCCCAAAGAGGCCTCAATCTCCAGGACCTTGTCCACTTCACAGGCCAGAAAACCACTGTAAATTGGATATGCTTTCTTCTGGAAAGGAAGGAACACCTAGCTCAGAAATGACCTCTGAAGAGGCCTGGAAATCAGCTAAAGTGCCTGGCATAGCTTACCATCACCCCAGTAACACCCAAGTGAATATTAGGGTACTAGAACTCAAATTACTTTCTTTCTTTTTTTTTTTTTTGAGTTGGAGTCTCACTCTGTCACCCAGACTGGAGTGCAGTGGCCGCTCCCGGCCATCGCAGCCTCGACCTGCTGGGCTCAGGTGATCCTTCCACTTCAGCCTTCCAAGTAGCCGGAATTACAGGAATGCGCTACCAGGCCTGGCTGATTTTTTTATTTATTGTAGAGATGAAGTCTAGCTGCCCAGGCGGGTCTTGAACCCGAGGGCTCAGGCAATCCACTCACCTCAGCTTCCCAAAGGCGTGGGATGACAGGCTGAGCCACCGAGCCCCGCCAAATTACTTTCTTAATTAACACTGGTGCCAGCTGTTTGGCCCTGGTCATCCATGTTGGAATACAAATAGACTTAATTAAAGGTGTTAAGAACAATTCAAAACATAAATGTAGGTAAATGTATGTTATATGGGAAGACAGAAAGAAAAAAGCCAAAAAAAGCTTCTGAGGTACTAAAGACCTTACTTATTAAAATAATTCCTCATTTTGGACTTCCTAAATACTTCCAAAATGATAATGGCCCCTCACTCAAAGCTACTGTCACCCAAGGGGTCTCAAAGGCATTAGTAATTCAATATCCTCTTCATTGTGCCTAGAGACTACAATCTTCAGGGAAAAAAAAGGAATGATATTATTAAAAGACATCTTAAAAAACTGTCATAGGAAATGCATCTCCCCTGAACTACTTTGTTACCCATGACCTTACTACGCATCAGGGATACCCCCAACAAAATTAGGGCTAAATTCTTTTGAAATGATATATGGATGGTCTTTCCTAATGATCTCTTGCTAGACCAAGAAACTTCAGACCTGATTTTAAAAATTACTTCATTGACCCAATTTCAATAAGAAGTAAAAGAATTATCAAAAGTACAACCCAGAGAACAAGGGTCACCCTTGTTTAGCTCAGGGACTAATTGCTAATGAAGGCTCTTTTTTTCTCTCTTCCTCTTTAGGTCCAGATTGGGAGGTCCTACATGGGCCTTCTCTTTACTCCTTCAGCAATAAAGTTTGCTGGAACAGATTCCTGGATTCATCACATTGGAGTAAAGCCTTGGTGTCCTGAGGACATCACCTCCACCAGTCCAGAGGGACCTACAGACTACTACTGTGAGGAAGTTGGGGATCTCAAATTAAAAATCATAAAAAGACAAGTGACATCCTTCCCTTAACACAGGGAAGTTTTAAATCTCTATGAGTATTCATTTTATAATTCTGCCAATAATTGCTGCCATTATATTGATTTTAGCTTGCATTATAAGGCATTTTTATAGAAAAATCCCAGACGGCAACACCCTATGGCTCTTCCTCCTTCCCTAACCTAATAAACCCTACCTTCAATGAATTCTTACATATTCTCCTCTCTAGTCTTACTCTTTACTCCCCAAACAATCCTCTTGCTTCCATCAATAAACTACTCTCAATAATTGCTGACCTTTGACTACAGGGAGATCTATGCAGTTTCTCTCCTGACCTTCTCCGTTGGTATTACTTTCTAACCTGTATTTTGCTTTGGAAGTATTATATTTACCTGAAGTATTACTTCATGAAGTTTAACAACTCTCAACATTAGTCCTTTACTTTTACAACAATAGACTCTATATACATCACATTTTCATTTACTTTATCCTTTAATAGCTGGATTTCTGTCGTCAAACTCACACACCCATTTCTAAGCAACACAAACATATCCAATTGCTGGATTTGCATGTCAACCCAAACACAATGCTACACAGCTATCCCACTAAACTAAACTGCCTGGACCCAAACTAACATGAATATACAACTCAAATTTCTAACAGAACCTTTGATAGAATACATTACTAACTTTGGAAAGCTAAAAGAATTCGTCTGGGGACATTCTCCACAAATTACCAAACACTCTACACATCTTTATTTCCAAACATACTTCCCAGAATGGCAACATATTAAAATCTATCTCCTATGACTTTTGCCTTTCTACCCCAGGAGTGTTTTTCTTATGCAGCACCTCTTCCTATCTCTGCCTGTCTGCTAATTGCTTAGGCATCTACACCCGAATACACCAAACATCAGATATCAATATCCTACCTAATAATCAAACCCTCCAAGTCCCTTTATTAATTCCAGCTTCTTTATCTCTAACCAGATCCAAAAGAGCAATTCCACTCATATCCCTGTTAACAGAAATAAGTATCTTCACCACCATAGGCACAGGAGTGGTGGGCATCACTACATCCACCACATATTACCAACAAATATCTGTAGTCCTTTCTAACACCATTAAAAAAATATATATAAAAATATGGATATTTATATATATAAATAAATATATATATTTATATAAATATCCATAACCAGTCTCCAAAGACAAATAAACTCATTAGTAGGAGTAGTACTTCAAAACAGAGTGCACTTGACCTATTAACTGCCAAGAAAGAGGGATATGTCTATACCTTCAAGAAGAGTGTTGCTTTTTTGTTAACAAATCAGGCAGAGTTCAGGATGCAGCTTGTAGACTTCAAGAAAGAGCAGCAGATCTCACTCAGCAAGCCACTAATTCATGGTGGTCCAAATTAACCCTCTTCCCTTCAAAAACATGGCTATTGCCTTTTTGGGGCTCCCTAATAATAATGATGATCTTTCTGGCAAACTATAATCCATCAAACTCAAATGGTGATGCAGACAGAACCCCGCATGGCAGAACCTTTCTTCTGAGGCCTGTTAGACTGCCCTCTGGAGGATTCCTGACTACTGCATATACAACATCTCCCTCACAGCTTGAAGAAGCCATAGTGGTCATCGTCCCTTTCTCCTAATGGCAGTTAACCATAACATTCCAGAGGGGGAAATGAGAGAGGAGATAGAAGCTGGTTAGGCAGACAGAGAGGGAGGGTCTTAAGGAGACTTAACGCCTGCGGGAATGCCCCCTCCACCACCTCCATTATATAATTGTTGGCTTAAAATGTGACGAATGTGGTTGAGAACAACCTCTCAATCCAGTATGTACTGCTCAAAGGGACTTTTTGCTGCTTAAATGCAGGCACAGTAGCTTAACTAATTGTCCTAACTTGACTGTGCCTTATTATAATATCATTAACATAGTATTAGCATTAATTGTATCCCCCTGAGTGGGCTTTTCTGTGGTACTTATGGGTAATATTCAAGATAGATAGAATAACTTTGGTCAAGGACCCACATGCTCAATAAGAATTAGGTCTCAGGAAGCAAAGGTAAGTGCTCAAGAGCGAGATGTAAATTAGAGAAATGTAACCAGAAAAGATCAGATAAAAATCACACACACACACACACACACACAAAACCCCAAAATACCTCCTATCACTGGGTAACCCATTTTGGGCCCTCTCTCTTTTCTGGAAAGCTTTGTTGCTTAATAAACTCCTTCTTTCACTCATACTTTTGGTATCCACATTCCTTAATCTTCTTGGTCATGGGACAGGAACCCGAGGTAGCTGGTTTAATCTGACAGTGGAGTTCAAAACTCCTGCAACAGCACCTAGTAAGAGAGATAAGTAGAATTCCAACCCAAGTCTGTCCTTGTTCTAAAGTCCATTTTTAAATGGTTCCTTTGAATTGCAGTTAAGAAGACTTGAAAGATTTACCAAAGAACTGGCAAATTTAGTGCAAGATATAATCAATCTGATTATTTGTCCTTAAATAGACCAAACACACAAGTGGCAGGCTTTTTCAACCTCTAAGCAATTGTATTAGCATCATGTACAATAAGATTCTTTTTTTTTTTTTTTGAGTTGGAGTCTCACTCTGTCGCCCAGACTGGAGTGCAGTGGCTGCTCCCGGCCACCGCAGCCTCTACCTGCTGGGCTCTGGCGATCCTTCTGCCTCAGCCTTCCAAGTAGCCGGAATTACAGGCATGTGCTACCACGCCCGACTGATTTTTTGATTTATTGTAGAGATGAGGTCTCGCCACCCAGGCGGGTCTCGAACCCGCGGGCTCAGGTAATCCACTCACCTCAGCCTCCCAAAGGCGGCAGGGGATTACAGGCTGAGCCACCGAGCCCGGCTGTACAATAAGATTCTTTATCTATGCATACGCGCGCACGCGCGCGCACACACACACACACACACACACACACACACACACACACACACACACACATTGGTTCATTTATATATAAATGGACAAATCTTTAATGAGTATGGAAAGAACACTTGGAGAAGTTGTTTTCAAGGTAGCTACTAAAGTCAGTTGAAGTTGCTCTCTAAAAAGAAATAATAACTTGGAAGACTGTAAAAAAGAGAGTGTAAAGCACACTGGAATGAGTTTCAATGCCTGGATATCAGTCCTAATGTTCCCACGTAGCATTCTGTGACTTGGACAATTAATTTGATTATACATAGCCTCTTTTCAGCCCTTGCAAAAATAGCTTAATAATGCTCACTATTCCTGCTTCACAAGATTTAGAACTAAGCTAGGTTTTAGCAAAAAGATAATATATATCACCTATCTTGGTATCTCAAAATCAAGTCCATTGCCTGGTAAAGGTAAGTACACAAGAAAAAAAAATGAAAGCAACTTACAAATTATTACTATTACTTTAATTTGCTCAAAAACATTTTTCAAGAATCTACTATGTGGCCTGTTTTTATATTGCTATGGAATGGTGGATAATAACAAATTATTTCAGCTCTTCTGAATACAATCCAAGTAGTAATCTTCATGTGATGCATTTGGGATCATACATGAGTCACCTGCTTCTTGTGCTTACACTGGCTAAAATGTCAGCACCTTCAGTTAACGGGTGAGATTAAATTAGTAAAATGCAAAAAATATAGTAGAAATATGCATGGTTTTCACTAAGCTGTTACTCTTTTTAAATGAGGCTTATCATTATGTCATCTATAGAGCTAAAAATCATCTAATGTCTGAATAGTAGACTTGTATGGAACATAACTATGTTTATAACCTAATGATTTTACAACTGGTCTAGCCAAATGCAATATTCTAAAGCTTATCCTTGAACTAATTGCTCTAATAATCACTAACATGGACTTTCTGGAAAACAGAAATGATCTAAAACTAGTTTATGATTATTAAATAAATCTGATTCCAGTAAGCAATTGTGTTACATATGCAAATGTGTTCTCTTTTTTTTGACATAATGGTATTTGTCACAGGAAAGAAAAGCTTCCAGAAGTCCTGATTTTGAGGGAACAGTCTGAAAAATGATCAGAAAGTCAAGTGTCTGACTCAGAATTTATCTTGTGTTCTTAATGACTGCCAGTTAACTCCATGCAAAACTCTTTGAAACACAAACTTTTCTGCAGAGTTCATCTAGAGGGCTGTTCCAAAGGAAATTTAGCAGTTGAAAGCTCACTTCTGATGCCCAAGATTCAGTGAAGGCACACCACTATGTATACTTTCTTTGTAGACTTGGTGGAAAGTTAAACTTTGGTTGGGATACAAGGTGCAGTGCTAAAAAACAAAATTGATGACTTTTTAGCAAAAAAAAACCCATGGGATAATTATTAGTAGGAATCATAATTGTCTTTCTTCTTGGTGCTAGAGATTTTTAATTGACACCTAGCAATTCTTATTTCCTATTGAGGTTCATATTATTTTACTCTGTCAGTGTCTTTGCCATCCAATGAACTATGACACAAGAACCTTGGTTATTTTTCTGGAAACTCATGGATAAGGGTAACCATGGAAACAAAAAAAGAGATCAGAAGGATCCTAGCCAGTGTGTTCCTGTCTGCTTTCCTCAAATAAATCCTACACTTCAGGATCAGGCCTTTGTCAGGGTTATGAGGCCTTATCAATCACATAATTGTTTTTAGGTAATGCTCAGTTGAGTACTGATGCAATAGGGCAGGAACCTTGACACTTTCATATAGTCCATAAGAATTACAAGTTTCTACTTTTTTGGAAAAATACTTGGCACTAATTATTAATATTTCTTAAAATGTTTTAATATTTGAGCCAGGTAAATTGACATCTAAAAACTTGTCCTAAGAAAAGAATTAGAGATATGTATAAGATTTATGTGAATGTTCACAGGAATAATTTTTATAAAAATACAAATATGGAAAAGACAAACTATCAGAGGGAATTATAATAATATAATATTGAAATATGTTGTCACCATTAATCTTCATGTGTTTGACTGAAAACAAAGTTAATGCCATGCAGTAGAAAAAATGTTTAAAGTAATTATAGCAAACTCACATCTAAAATATTATGCAACCATTAAAAAAGAATGAATTTGAGCTATACCAACTGACTCAGGGTTTCCATGAAATATAGGTGGTTAAAAAGCAAGATTCAGAAAGTATTTATGATATTTCATTTAGGTAAAATAATATAGGCACAAAAACCCCAAGCCCTGTACATCTGTATACATGTATTCATGTATGCATCTATGCACATAAGTAGAATTAGGCACAGAGAAGATCTTGAGAATGTAGATTTCACTCCAACTGTTTGGGCTCTGGTGCTCATCCTCAGACTTACTCTTCTCAAGATCATTCATGACTCCCATGCTGCCAAACACAATGGACCCACTTTTAAAATTATTATAGATAATTATCTAAAGCACTGAACATGTTATGTTATTGATCAAAAGGGGCTTGCTCCCCAATGTACTGAAAGTCAATAATTTGACACTTTTTTTTGAGAAAAGAAAAACTTTATATTGAAAGTTGACTCCCAAGGAAACAGGAGTCAAGCTCAAATCTATCTCCTCGTGCTGGCTTTAAGGCACTCGTCTTATTAGAAATGGTTTGGGGTGAATTCTTGGGTTATTAGGTGACTGGTGGAAGGAAAGGGGAGGCCTGGAAAGCTTTCAGGCATGCACAGTTATCTCTTCCTGCCTTTTTATGGGTCTCATGTGCAACTTCAGGGGTGGGGGTTTTGTATGAAGCATACTATGGAAATTCAGTCTGTGACATCAGCAAGTTCCTTTTGCACAGACTGCAGTAGGCCATGTTGGTTCCAACTGATTTCAGTCGATTCTTTTATCTTATTTTTTTATTTACGAATTTGAATTTATATTTTATAAACATACATGTAGTGCTTACTATGTGTGAGGCGCTGTTCTAAGCACTTTATAGATCTTAGTTTATTTCATCCTCGAAACAAGCCTATAATGAAGATGTGTTTGTGATAACCATTCACAACAGATAAGGCACAGAGAAGCTGGGTACTCTGCCTAAGGTCACACAGCTTATTGGTGGGGCTAGGCTTTACAGTGAGGCTGTCAAGCTCCAGAACCTGTCCTTTTAACCATGATGCTATGGTGTTGATGATTTTTTGATGACATTTCACTAACCACATTTGTTTTTCTCTGTGGGCAGATTCCTTAGAACCAAATCCATTTGTTTCTTCCTTCATCTCTATGTAAGATTTTCTGACTTTAATTTCAATTTCATCAGTGTTTTCCTATATGACAGGCTTCAAAAAAATTTAAAATATATTTTACTTTGGTAAAATATGCATAACCTAAAACTTACCATTTTAAGTGTACAATTCAGTAGCACTGAGCAGATTCACAATATTGTGCAACTGTCACCATCCGTCTCTAGAACACTATTCAACCTCCAAAGTTGAAACTCTGTCCCTATTAAATACATACTCCCATATCCTCCCCCAGCCTCTGACAACCACTGTCCTACTTTCTGTCCTTATGAGTCTTACGACTCTAGGTTGCCCATATAAGTCTATTCATATAGGACATGTCCTTCTGTGGCTGGCTGTTTCACTGAGCAAGATGTCCTCAAGGTTCACTCATGTGTAGTTGTCAGAATTTCCTTCCTTATTTTTTTTTCAATTTTTTTAATTTTAAAGATGTGGGGTACAATTCAGGGTAGATATACATATGTTCATTATGTAGGTACCCTTGTTGATGAAGTGTGCCCTCCCTCCCCTGGCAGATTCCCACTACTGTCAATCCCATTCCTTCCCCCAGTAGTTTCCTACTACTGCCAATCATTTTCTTATAGTATGATAATTGTTCAAGGTCTCCTTATGAGTGAAAACACGTGATACTCAGTTCTTTGTTTCTGTGATAGATCACTCAGTATTATAGACTCTAAGTCCATCCAGGTTGTTGTGAGGGTCATGATTTTGTCCTTCTTTATGGCTGTGTAATACGTACTACATTTTTTGGATCCAGTCATCTTTTGATGGTGGCATGGTTGGTTCTGTGTTCTTGCTATTGTGAACAATGCTGCAATAAACATACATGTGTACTCTTTTTCATAAAGTGATTGGAGTCCTTTTGGGTATATTCCCAGTAAGGGGATTGTGGGGCTGTATGGAAGGTCAATTTTTAGATCTTTTAGTAATTGCCACACTGTTTTCCACAGAGGCTGTACTAGTTTACACTCCCAG
This sequence comes from Carlito syrichta, assembly GCF_000164805.1. NCBI lineage: Eukaryota > Metazoa > Chordata > Mammalia > Primates > Tarsiidae > Carlito > Carlito syrichta. Next base: position 362,145 of record NW_007253742.1, on the reverse strand, counting down.
AGTAGAAGTGTTCCCTTTTCACCATATCCTCTCCAGCATCTGTTGTTTTTTGAGTTATTGATGATGGCCATCCTGATTGGAGTTAGGTGGTATCTCAGTGAAGGTTTAATTTGCATTTCTTTGATGACTAGTGAGGCTAAGCATTTTTTCACAGTTTGTAAATATTTTTTCCCAGTCCGTGGGCTGTCTCCCTGCTCTTTTGATGGTTTCTTTGACTTTACAGAAGCTCGTCAGTTTGATGAGGCTATACTTGTCTATCTTACCTCTTATGGCATTGGTACTTGGGATTTTGATCAGCAATTGGTTGCCAGTTCTAATTTCCATAATGGTGTCTCCTGCATTTTCTAAGGTTCTTATAGTTTAAGGTTTTATGTTTAGGTCTTTGATCCATTTAGAGTTGATTTTTGTGTATGGGGATAGGTAGGGGTCTTGCTTTAATTTTCTGCATGTGGTCAGTCAGTTTTCCCAGCACCATTTACTAAATAGCTTCTCCTCTTCTCAGTGGTTGGTGGTGGAGGTTTTGTCAAAGATGAGTTGGTTGAGAAATTGAGGTTTTGCTTCTGGAATCTCTATCCTCTTCCATTGGTCTGCATACCTGCTTTTGTACCAGTACCAGGCTGTATTGATTATTGTAGCCTTATAATAAAGTTAAAAGTCTGGGAGTGTGATACACCCACTTTTTTTTTTTTTTCTGCTGAGGTTTGTTTTGACTATTTGTGGTCTTTCATGTTTCCATATGAATTCCTGTATTGTTGTCACTGATGAGATGAGGGAAGTTTTCTTGGATAATTGCATAGAATGTGTGTTATAGGGTGGTCTCTGTGTCTCTTTCTGCCTCTGGAAGTCCAATTATTCTTAGGTTCGGTCTCTTGAAATAATCACTCATCTTGTGAAGGTTTTGTTCTGTTTTTTAAAGTTTCTTTTCTATGTTTTTGACAATTCGAATTAGTTTCATATTATGTCCTTGGTCAAGCTCTGAGATTCTTTCTTCTGCTTGGCTAAGTCTGCTTTCCATGCTTATCAGTTTGTTATTTATTTCATTTACTGTATTCTTTACTGCTGTTTTTTCAGTTATCAACTCCTTCATTGTTTCCCTTTGTCTATCCTCAAATCTATTTATTCCTTCTATTAATGTCTTGATATCTGAATTTGTGGTTTGAGATCAGTCATCCTGGGGGCTTTTCATTGTTTGCATTCCAAAATCTGTATTCTCAGTGTCTGACCTCTCAGGGATCTGTGTGAGACCCATATTCTTCTTTTGGTCTTTCTTCATTTGTGTATATTTTCCCCCTTCCCCCTCATTTTTTTTTTTACCTCTTCTTTAATTCTGTTTTTCAGGGATGTGGAGGTTGCTTTTACTTCTGTTTGCCCAATCTCCTATTCTTCCTTATGTGGTTCCTCTGGCTTTGTTCGGTTCCGAAGCTGGATTGTGGGTTGGGGAGTGTACTTTTTTGCAGTTTTGAGATTTACTTGAGGGGCTAGCTGTGACTCAGAATCTATCTGCAGATCTCAGTATCCACTGACAGGTGTGTGGGCCCCCTGGAACCCATTTCCTATTTTCTTACAATCTGTCCATGCAGTGGGGTATAGGGTTGCTCTCTGAAAGCAAAATGAGATAAGAAACAAGAAAAGAATGGGAAAATGAAGAAGATTAGGTGAGAAGGTGGAAAGAGAGAAGAGTAAAAGGGAAAACAGACAGATGTTTCAACTAACAAGTGGAAAGAGACACAAAGACAGAAAAGAGTAAAAAGAACCGAAAACAGATGGGAACAAGATGGCGAAGGCATAGGTGGACTTGTGAGATCCTCTGAACATGAGTTCCCAAAAAGACTCTTACTTTTCTTCCCCCATCCCCCAGCCCACCACCAGCCACGCTGGTCCAAGGCCCAGGGACCTTCGGTCCCACACAGGGCCGGATATTGCAGCCCCCTGCTGCTGCTGTTCCACCACATGTGTGGGAGTCTTGGGTCCCAATTCCCTCCCTGGCTACATCGTCTCCTGCCTGGCACCCAGCACCAAGCTGCCAGTCACTCAGGGAGGCTCCGGGAGCCAACCCCTCAGAGACACCGGTCCCATTCCTAGCTGAAGTACCCTGTGGGGGGCCCAGGGCCACTCTCACCATTCACTGCCTGCCCTTTGGAACTTTGGAGCTCTGGAGCTCTGGGCCCACCCTGGCTGAGGCACTTAGCACGTGACCCCAAGTTGGGGGACCCAGACAAGCGGAGAGAAACATATCTGCAAAAACTGCCTTGGCCATTCTCCAGGCAGAGAATTCCATTGCCCCGCCCACCTAACAACAAACCCTACCTCAGTTCCTAAGGTAACGTTGCGAAACAGGAGACAAAGCCCCACCCCTACGCTGAATCAGACAAAAGCAACACCCAGGCAACCAACTAAAAAAAAAAAAAAACAAAAGAAACAAACCTAAACTGTGAGTAAATCTAGTTGCCTATAATGAAAAACAAAGGGGAGAGGCCAGAGATCAGAGCTGAAGTGACTTTAGTCTGATCACTTATTTTGACTTATGATTTTATCATTTTGACTGTTTGTTTTGATCACGTTTGTTGTTTGCTTTCTGACTTACACCATTTCTTGATTTTATTGAACTGTCTCTGTGTGGCTATCAGTATTCTTTAGGGAATCTTTCTTACGTGTCTTTTTTCACTTCTTTCCGGCCTTGTGTCTCTTTCTCACCTAATAGTTGGTATGTATGTCTGTTTTCCCTCTCGCTCTTCTCTCTTTCTAACTTCCTATTGACGCCCTCTTCCTCCATTATTTTCCTCTTTTATACCCCCTTTTTAATCTAGGGACCAAGCCCACATACTACTGCATGGACAGATTGTAAGGCAGAGGAAAATAGGTTCCAGTGTGCTCATACACCTGTTGGTGGATGCTAGAATCAACATATACATTCTGAACCACAACTTCCCCTCAATTAAACCTCAAAACTGCAAAAAGTACAGCCCACAACCCACACTCCAACCTCAAAAGTGAACAAAGCCAGAAGACCTCATAAGGAAGAATAGGATATTGCAGAAGTGAAATAAAAGCAACCCCACCTTCCCTCAAAAACAGAATTAAAGAAGGGGAGGGAAAGGGGGAGAGAGAGAAAAATCTACACTAATGAAGAAAAACCAAAAGAAGAGTATGGGTCTCTCCCAGACCCCTGGGGAGGGCAGACACTGAGAAAAGTGACTTCAGAATGCAAATGATGAAGAGCCCCCAGAATGAAAGGTCTCAAACTACAAACCTAGATATCAAGACATTAATGGAGAGATTAAAAAGAATTGAGGAGACACAAGAAGAAACTAGGAAGGAGCTGATATCTGAGATAACAGTAACAAAGAATACTGTGAATGAAATAAATAACAAATTGATAAGCATGGAAAGTAGAATTACCCAAGCAGAAGAAAGAATCTCAGAGCTTGAGGACCAAAATATAGAACTAACCCAAACTCTTTAAAACACAGAAAACAAGCTCAAAAAGACAGAACAAAACCTTCAAGAGATGAGAGATTACTACAAGAGACTGAACCTAAGAGTAATTGGCCTTACTGAGGCAGAAAGAGAGACAGAGACCACACTGGAACAAACTTTCCATGAGATCATTCAAGAAAACTTCCCTTATCTAAACAGTGATGCAAAAATTCAAACACAAGAGATTCAGAGACCCTGGCAAGACAACAAATGGGAAGACCAACTGCTAGACACATAATAATTCACCTAAACAAAGTAGGCATAAAAGAAAAAATCCTAGAGGCAACAAGAGAAAAAGGCCAGATCACCAACCATGGAAGACCAATCAGAATAGCAGCAGATTTATCTACAGAAACCCTGCAGGCTAGGAGAGATTGGAGCCCTATCTTCAAAGTTCTAAAAGATAAACAATTTCAACCAGGAATAACCTACCCAGCCAAGCTAAGCTTCATCAGTGAGGGAGAATTAAAATCTTTCCCAGATATCCAATCCCTAAGAACTTATGCTGCCACCAAACCACCTCTACATGAAACACTTAAGAAAGTATAAACACAGAAGAAAAGGAAAAAGAACAACGTTCTTCACAAGAGTACAAGGAAAAGAATAAAATATGCATGAACCAACCCCAAAACCAAAAGAAAGTAAAAACAACAACAACCACAACAACAACAAAAAGTGGAAGAACAACAACTCTGTAAGAACTCTATGAGAGGGAAGAATTCTCACATTTCAATAATTAGCCTGAATGTGAATGGACTAAACCACTGAAAAGACATAAAATGGCAAAATGGATAAAATATCACCAGACAACAATATACTGCCTTCAAGAGACCCATCTCACTAGAAAGGACATACACAGACTCAAGGTAAGAGGATGGGAAACAAATTTTCAGGCAAATGGAACACAAAAGAAAGGAGGAGTTGCGATCCTAATTTCAGGCAAAATAACATTTAAGCTATCAAAAATTTAAAAAGATACAGAGGGCCACTACATAATGAT